>NC_090707.1:39622267-39917267 GCF_040954835.1 Lepisosteus oculatus
TACCCCTGGGGTTCACCCTGTCACAGCCTGAGGGACACACAGTGAGGATCGGCACACAGGTACCCCTGGGGTTCACCCTGTCACAGCCTGAGGGACACACAGTGAGGATCGGCACACAGGTACCCCTGGGGTTCACCCTGTCACAGCCTGAGGGACACACAGTGAGGATCGGCACACAGGTACCCCTGGGGTTCACCCTGTCACAGCCTGAGGGACACACAGTGAGGATTGGCACACAGGTACCCCTGGGGTTCACCCTGTCACAGCCTGAGGGACACACAGAAACTGTGTGAAAGAATCGTGAAAGTGTATTTGGTAAACGAGAGCCTGGTGTTCTGCAGATACAATGTTCACAGCAGGGTACTGAGTCTGTTAAGAGCACAATCAGATCTGTAGCCCAAGCGAAAATTAGAAAAGCAAAATTAATGTGTAAGAAAAACCCGAAGTGAACCCAGTTGTAACAATCTGAGAACTGCATGGAGCTGGGGCTCAGGCCAGAGGCAGTGAAGACTGGGGGCTTTTAACTCAAAGAGCTGCTGATGAACAAAATCGTTTGGACCTTCGATTCGAAAGCAGGACTGCAGGGGAGAAATCGGGGAACACAGAGAGAGGCTCACTGCGTCCACCGAGGCTGCGTTCCATACTCAGTGTGTCTCAGACATTTTCAAGAAAGCAAAAGTTAGGAAACGTCTTGAGGCAGCTACTGAGGTCATGTGCTGAAATGTGCAAAATGTCTCTGGATCAGCATAAAACTGCAAACTTTGGAAACAAGCAACAGTCACACCAGTTGCGAAACACGAATCCTCCAGGACAGGCATCCTTTCAGACCAGGGGCACTGAACCATGAAGCCATCTGAGAAACTGCTAGAAGACAGGAGCTCCATCAGCTTGAGCTCCTCCTGGATCCCAGCAGTTTCCCCACAGGGCTTGTAGAGGCACTTCCAGGGTCTTCACACCTGCTGCAGAAGGTCCCAGCACACAGGCCAGCCTCTAACACCATTGCATGACACGAATCAGTGCAGAGAGTGCTCCCAGACTCCTTGGCCAGCAGCTCACAGAGAGAGGGTCTTGAATCAGAGCAGGAGGGAGTGCCGTCGCCTGACGGCCCTGTACACAGACAGCCCAGGAGCCCTCTTGACGACAGACACATGGAGTCTTGGAGCCGGCTGACAGCTCTGTGTCTGTTCGTCTCCTCTGAGACACGGCCCCTGATCATGGGCCTGTAGTGCACTCTTGGGCTGAGGGGAACAGCAGCTTCCTCCTTCAAGCTCGATGAGTTGAAAGTATTTTACTTTATTTCTGTTTTTTTTTTATTTCGCATCATACATGTGTGTTTCCCATGTAGGAGCAAGTCAAGGTTTATTCCAGCTGAGAAGAGGAGAGACACGGTGTCGCACCACAGCCGAAACGTTGTGTCTCTTCTCTGCTCTTTTCAGCTGGAACGAACCAGGACTTGCGCCCTTGCGGCCCGCGCATGTGGACGCCGCTGTTTCGTACGCGGTGTCTTGTGCGATGTCTCTACCTGCTTGCAGCAGGAGGAAGCGAGGAACCGACCCGCTCTTGCCATACTCCTGGCCACCGCCAGAGGGCGACAGGCCCTCACGCTAACTCCCACTCCCACTCGAGATCAGGACACAGAGGTTCAAGTTCAAGTTTGTCAGTCCAGCCGTATACAAGTATACAGAGGAGCGAGATATCGTCCTCCAGGTCTACTGTGCGAGTACAGACAAGACACTGACAAGACAACGTAGACGCAGACATTTCTGACTAGGTACAGGGTAACATCAAGTGCAATGTGCAGAGTGCAATTGACTTTACAGGATTGTGCAAAGAACACGTCAGACAGTACGTACGCCTGACATCTGGCAAAAAGAACTAGGTTTCCAGATTTGGAGCAGGTTCAGTGGGTACCAGGGGGTTGAGGAGCCTGCGGTGCCTTGGTGTGAGCAGCGTGTGTGGTCGCTGTCCTGAGTGGACGGAAGGGAGGCCCCAGTGGTGTTTCCTGCCGGGGGGGTGAGAGGCGTCCTTCGGGTGACTGTCGGCCCTTGCGAAGGAGAAGCTGGGCTGGTGTTGTTAAGTGCTCACAGTAGGTCAACTTAGTAACAAAGCATATCGCCCGGTTTCCTGGTACTTTATCTCTGTGTGTGTTTGCTTAGCGCAGGCTCTACGCTCTAAGCTTTTACAAGGCGTCGCTCGAAAGACGAGTTGAAACTTTAAATATTCCCTGAATCGCCCATGTATTTAAAAAGGACACAGCGAGAAACTGATTCCTTTGTTCTGTTTTAAAAACACCAACGCAGCTACGAGGTGTTGTAACGTGATCAAGTCTTTTTTTTAGAAAACGCCGCTGTTCGCTTCGGTTGGTTTTGCAATGCGGAAACGGCAGCTCTCGTGGTCACAGTGTGAAACTGGAGACAAATTCACACAAACGCACAGAAATACTGGTATTAAATGCGAGACCTTCACCCCGGGACAAACAGCAGCTGTAGACACGGCTGCAGACGCGCCTGAACTTCACAGACAGGCTCACGCGAGTACCCGAGAGCTGGGCGCTATATCCCAGAACCGGAAGCAGCAAACGGGGCTCTGCTGAATGCGGGTGTCTGATTGCAGGGGTGCTGTTACCCCAAGAAACGTGCTGGTTTAACCGCCTTGTCGGGGACCTGCTCGCTGCCCAGCCTCGGTCACACCACAGACCCGAACCGAGCCGAGACTCTGGGGTCTCCAGCACCACAGACCCGAACCGAGCCGAGACTCTGGGGTCTCCAGCACCACAGAGCTGATATCGCGCCGAGTCACGGTTCTCATCCGCTGTTCGCTTAGTAAGCTGAGTCACGGTTTGGAGGCTCGGGGGGGAGGGCGGCGCTCTGTGCTGAGTCAAGGTTTGGAGGCTCAGGAGGGGGCGGCGCTCTGTGCTGAGTCAAGGTTTGGAGGCTCAGGAGGGGGCGGCGCTCTGTGCTGAGTCAAGGTTTGGAGGCTCAGGAGGGGGCGGCGCTCTGTGCTGAGTCACTGTTTGTAATCTGGTCGCTGCTGAGTCCAGATTTATGTTTCCTGTAACCTGTGCAGAAGCGCACACACACTGCACACACACTGCTCTGCAGTTTCCACATGCCTCCTGGGAGAATACACTTCTGCTTTCTCTGCCTCCTGTCCTGAGCTCACCCAGGTCAGAATGAATAAGGACATTAATCTATAACAGCAATCCTGTTCTGTCCCGCTGCTCTGTGTTCATGGTGTAGACTGAGACCTCTAGATGGATCTAGATCTGTATGTTTGGTGCAGATTCTAGTACAGTTTGGCAACCTGCTCTAGAAGCCAGCTGCAGACACCCACAATTCTTTGTGTAAAGAAGTGCTTCCTGCTCTCCACCTGCAGTTCAGTGCCCGGTCGGGAATGCTGTCTGTGTGAACAGTCCCCTGTGTTCCCCCTCTCCAGACCCCTTCCGATCGGATCTCCCTCTGATCCCTGAAGAGACTAAGCTCCTGTATCCTGTCTGTGCATGACAAACTCTCAGACCAGGAGTCCATCCTGTGACTCTTCTTTGTGTTCTTCCTCAAGCTCTCTGCCCCAGTCTGCCATCATCATCATTACGCCTGTAGAGCAGCTGAACAGACACTCAGTCTGTAACAACACGTCTGCACCTCTGTGTCCTGCAGTCAGGGGGACAGTGGGGTTACAGACAGAGACTGGACACTGGAGCTGGAGAGAGGATAGAGTCACCCAGAGCCCCACACTGACACCCTTCATCATCATCACTCCTGAACAGACACTCAGTCTGTAACAACACGTCTGCACCTCTGTGTCCTGTGTCAGGGTGACAGTGGGGTTACAGACAGAGACTGGACACTGGAGCTGGAGAGAGGATAGAGTCACCCAGAGCCCCACACTCACACAGAATAACTGACTGAATCTCAGCTTGTTAAAGATTTTTCAGTCGAATTTGACCTTAAACCTCACCCTTCTATTTGCCACGCTTGAAAATACCAGTCTCCCTTCCCAGCCCTGTGCCAGCGACCTGCTGGAGCTAAAGTCCAGTCCAGCCTGGAGTGTTTGCAGTGGTTACCCAGTAACTAGCAGGGACTTTCCGTGACTCGGCAGTTCTCCTGGCAGAGTCCTGAATCAGCACAGTCCTGTTCCAGGCTGAGCGCCTGACTGACAGGGAGGGGCTGGGGAGCCCAAACATGACTCTGCAATGTCTGCAGCAGGCTGGAAGCTTGACTCAGCAGCCCTGTGCCTCCCACTTCCTCCTGATACTCTCACTGCTGCCTGTGTCTGAGGCAGGGTGTGTGTGTGATTGAGAGTGTGTGTCTTTACTCTTACCCAGACTCCCTGCCTGTGTCTGAGGCAGTGTGAGTGTGTGTGTGTGATTGAGAGTGTGTCTTTACTCTTACCCAGACTCCCTGCCTGTGTCTGAGGCAGTGTGAGTGTGTGTACAGTGTGTGTGTCCCTGTGAGAGGGGGCGGGTCTGTGCTCCTGCTGAACTCTCTCATTTCCCTCCTGTGTTCTGAGGAACTCACTGGACTTTCCTCACACGTGACTCAGCCTGCTGGGCTATAAAGACAGAGAGGCAGCCAGGGGAAATCAGAATCGGGACAGAGTGAGAGAGAAGACTGCTTCCACACGCACAGAGAGAAGACTGCTTCCACACACACAGAGAGAGAAGACTGCTTCCACACGCACAGAGAGAAGACTGCTTCCACACGCACAGAGAGAGAAGACTGCTTCCACAAGCACAGAGAGAGAAGACTGCTTCCACACGCACAGAGAGAGAAGACTGCTTCCACACGCAGAGAGAGAGAAGACTGCTTCCACACGCACAGAGAGAAGACTGCTTCCACACGCACAGAGAGAGAAGACTGCTTCCACACGCACAGAGAAGACTGCTTCCACACGCACAGAGAGAACGCAGTAAGTTCAGATCTTCACAGTATATTAACTGTACTGACAGTCTTCTGACAGCATACTAACTGTACTGATAGTATACTATCTCTACTCTTGCTATACTAACTGCCCTGTCAGTATACTAGCTCTACAGTCGCTATACTACCCTTACAGTAATGCTGAAGTATACATGCTTTTCCTGTAATGCAAAATCTGCTTGTGACTCACCTAACGAGCTGACAGAAAATCTGTCCAACAGCACACGGGCCAGTCTCTGTAGACCAACATGTCTGCTATCTACTGTAGGCGCAGGTTGGCACAGAGCTGGAGACAGACCCACTGTGCCCTCTGTGCTTTGTGTGCCTGCTGTGTGCTCAGTGTGTGCTCTGTGTCCTCTGTCTGCTCTGCGCTCTCCATGCCCTCTGTGCCCAGGGCACAGTGCTGTGGAAGTGCTGCAGTGCTCGATGAGACCATGTGACCTCTAACAGCCCCTGGTGAGACACCCGCTGCCCTGGAGGGACAGTCTGTTCGCTAACCCCCCATTCTGCTCTGTCCTCAGGTGCAGCCATGCAGACTCACAACACTGACAGCAGGAGTGCAGAGACCACAGACAGGTAGCATCCCTTCACTCTTCACTTCCTCTCTCGGTTCTCAGTGTATTAACCCTCTCTCTCTCAGTACAGTGTATTAACCCCTCTCTCTCAGTACAGTATATTAACCCCTCACCCTCTTAGTCCAGTGTATTAACCCCTCTCTCCCAGTACAGTATATTAACCCCTCACCCTCTTAGTCCAGTGTATTAACCCCTCACTCTGTCTCTCTCAGTACAGTGCATTAACCACTCTCTCTCAGTCCAGTGTGTTAACCCCTCACTCTCTCTCTCTCAGTACAGTGCTTTAACCCCTCTCTCTCTCTCAGTCCAGTGTATTAACCCCTCTCTCTCTCTCTCAGCCCAGTGTATTAACCCCTCTCTCTCTCAGTTCACAGTGTGACCTGTCAGAGCTCATTAAAGCTGCGACTCGTGTTTCTCATGAGATGGCAGAGAGAACCACCCTGATGGCTAACTTCCAGAGGGGCAAAGTCACCCTGCCGGAGTACAAGGCAAGCACCTGCAATCACTCCTCAATCACTCCTCAATACCTCCTCAATCACTCATCACTCCTCAATACCTCCTCAATCACTCATCACTCATCAATACCTCCTCAATCACTCCTCAATACCTCCTCAATCACTCATCACTCATCAATACCTCCTCAATCACTCCTCAATACCTCCTCAATCACTCATCACTCCTCAATACCTCCTCAATCACTCATCAATCACTCCTCAATCACTCATCACTCCTCAATACCTCCTCACTCATCAATCACTCCTCAATACCTCCTCAAGCACTCATCACTCCTCAATACCTCCTCAATCACTCATCACTCCTCAATACCTCCTCAATCACTCCTCAATACCTCCTCAGTCACCCAGTAGCTCCTCTCACTTGCTCCTCTCTATCTGCAGCTGCTGCTGTCCTCTCTCTATGCTGTGTACTTGGCCCTGGAGGAAGAGCTGGACAGGAATGCCTCCCACCCCTGTGTCGCCCCCATACACTTCCCCACTGAGCTGAGCCGCGTCGCCGCCCTGGAGGCCGACCTGCGCTACTTCCATGGACAGAACTGGAGAGACCAGCTCACCACACCCCCCGCGACACAGAGCTACGCCGAGAGGCTGCATGAGGTGTGTATTAACTCCTCTCTCAGTGCAGTGTCAGTGTACAGTAGTGTGCAGGAGGAGTGTGTGTATTAACCCCTCTCTCTCTCAGTGCAGTGTCAGTGTACAGTAGTGTGCAGGAGGAGTGTGTGTATTAACCCCTCTCTCTCTCAGTGCAGTGTCAGTGTACAGTAGTGTGCAGGAGGAGTGTGTGTATTAACCCCCCTCTCTCTCAGTGCAGTGTCAGTGTACAGTAGTGTGCAGGAGGAGTGTGTGTATTAACCCCTCTCTCTCTCAGTGCAGTGTCAGTGTACAGTAGTGTGCAGGAGGAGTGTGTGTATTAACCCCTCTCTCTCTCAGTGCAGTGTCAGTGTACAGTAGTGTGCAGGAGGAGTGTGTGTATTAACCCCCCTCTCTCTCTTAGGTGGGCCAACATCACCCTGAGCTCCTGGTTGCCCATGCCTACACCCGTTACCTTGGCGACCTGTCCGGAGGGCAGGTGCTGGGCAGGATTGCCCAGAAGGCCCTGGGGCTCGGGCCAGGAGGGGAAGGGCTGGCCTTCTTCGCGTTTCCAGGGGTGACCAACGCCACAAAATTCAAGCAGCTGTACCGAGCTCGAATGAACAGCCTGGAGCTGAGCCCAGGGGACAAGAGCAGGGTGACAGAGGAGGCCGACAGAGCCTTCAACCTCAACATCCAGGTGAGAGAGACAGAGAGAGACAGGCAGGGGGAGAGAGAGACAGGCAGAGGGAGGGACAGAAAGAGACAGACAGGCGGGGGAGAAATGTGAGAGAGACAGGCAGGGGGGAGAGAGAGACAGGCAGAGGGAGAGACAGAAAGAGGCAGGCAGGGGGGAGAGAGAGCAGACAGCGCTGCCCTGCTCACACTGCTCCTGTCTGTGTGCACCAGGTGTTTCAGGAGCTGCAGGTGCTGCTGGGAGAGCCCGAGACAGGCAGCGAGACACCCAGGGACCTGCGACACAGAGCCGCACGACCCATCGCCACACAAGGTACGACAGCTCTGTCCTGTCCACTGCCAGAGGCCGAAACGGACACACTGACTGACCCTCAGACTGCCAGACTGGACCGGTCACTCCAAAGTCACTGACCAATCTCATGTCTCATCTCTTTGCAGGTGACCAATCAGAAACGAAGAAGCTTCATGCCCCACCCTTCAAGGATTATCTCTCCTCCTTCCCCTTACTGCGATTGGTCCTGGGGATCTGCTTTGCCATGACAACGGTAGCAATAGGGATGTATGCATTGTAAAAAGGATGGGAAAAGGACACATTGGGCACAAGGGAGCCAGTGGTCAACTAGAACCATCTGTGACAGTGTGACAACTCCAGACACCCACAACTCTTTGTGTAAAGCTGTAGAGAGAAGTCACCCAGAGCCCCACACAGCCTTCATCATTATCAATCCTCTAGAGCAGCTGAACAGACCCTCAGTCTGTAACAACACGTCTGCACCTCTGTGTCCTGTGTCAGGGGGACAGTGGGGTTACAGACAGAGACTGGACACTGGAGCTGGAGAGAGGATAGAGTCACCCAGAGCCCCACACTGACACCCTTCATCATCATCATCACTCCTGAACAGACACTCAGTCTGTAACAACACGTCTGCACCTCTGTGTCCTGTGTCGGGGTGACAGTGGGGTTACAGACAGAGACTGGACACTGGAGCTGGAGAGAGGATAGAGTCACCCAGAGCCCCATAGTGCCTGAACCCGTGTCCTTCACTCCTGTCAAACTGTTTAATCCAGGACTTCCCAAATCAGTGTTTCAACCACTCATACCTCAGGGACCAGCAAAAATGATTGTGAATTTCGACCCACCCCCCAGCATGTACTCGTAGCCTAAGGCAGTGAAAGCTGATTTTTTTATTTTAGAATTATGTCCAATTGTTGTGATTTCTTATGTTTTTATACATTTAACATTTTAAGAAAAAATATTTTCTGAAACAATAAAACTAAACGTTACAAAGATCTTGGTCAGTGGAGTGGTTTCTGCTTTGAGCTGGAGGATGGAGCAGCAGCACAGACAGTAAGACCCGTCTCTCACAGACCCGCCAGCTCGGTCCGAGCTGGACTCCAACTCGGCACTGTGGCAGATGTGTCCAAGTCTCTTTTTGTTAAAGCGCTCACACTGTGTATACTGTCCGTATTCAGGGCACTGAGCATGTCGAGTGTACTGTGTTGATACACTCATGCTCAGACCAGGAAAATCACAGCCCCTCCAGCCACAGGAACCACAATAACATCTTTATTACTTTCCTCAACCAGAAGAGTGCGCGAGAGTGCGCGAGAGTGCGCGAGAGTGCGCGAGAGTGCGCGAGAGTGCGCGAGAGTGCGCGAGAGTCTATTTAACTCTGTACAGGACTTTGCGCTGCAGGCGATGCTGAATCTCCCCTCTCCTCATCATCAGGTGCAGAACCTTGTAGATCGCTTGTTCTGGGTACTTCTACACAGAGAGAAAGAGAGAGAGAGGAGTTAATACACACACCCCTCCTGCACACGACACTGCACTGAGAGAGAGAGGGGTTAATACACACACTCCTCCTGCACACTACTGTACACTGACACTGCACTGAGAGAGAGAGGGGTTAATACACACACTCCTCCTGCACACTACTGTACACTGACACTGCACTGAGAGAGAGGGGTTAATACACACACTCCTCCTGCACACTACTGTACACTGACACTGCACTGAGAGAGAGAGGGGTTAATACACGCACTCCTCCTGCACACTACTGTACACTGACACTGCACTGAGAGAGAGAGAGGGGTTAATACACACACTCCTCCTGCACACTACTGTACACTGACACTGCACTGAGAGAGAGAGGGATTAATACACACACTCCTCCTGCACACTACTGCACACTGACACTGCACGGAGAGAGACAGGGGTTAATACACACACTCCTCCTGCACACTACTGTACACTGACACTGCACTGAGAGAGAGAGGGGTTAATACACGCACTCCTCCTGCACACTACTGTACACTGACACTGCACTGAGAGAGAGAGAGGGGTTAATACACACACTCCTCCTGCAAACTACTGTACACTGACACTGCACTGAGAGAGAGAGGGATTAATACACACACTCCTCCTGCACACTACTGCACACTGACACTGCACGGAGAGAGACAGGGGTTAATACACACACTCCTCCTGCACACTACTGTACACTGACACTGCACTGAGAGAGACAGGGGTTAATACACACATACTCCTGTACACTACAGTGTGCTGAGAGAGGGGTTCCAGTGAGCAGTGTCGGGGTGCAGTCTGTACCTGCTTGATGAAGTCCTGGACGATACTGTGCTCAGACACCTGTGATCCGATGGCAAAGCGTCTCTTCAGCTGCTTCTCAATGCGGGACAACATCTCCTGGTCCTCCTGTGTGGTGAAGCCCTCCACCCCTGCGACACCCAGCACACAGGGATCAGGACTGACCCGGACTGAACCAGTCCGACCCCCCCCCGAGCCCCAGAGCCTGTCAAACACAGGGATCAGGACTGACCCGGACTGACCGCCCCCGGAGCCCCAGAGCCTGTCAAACACAGGGATCAGGACTGACCCGGACTGAACCAGTCCGACCCCCCCCCGAGCCCCAGAGCCTGTCAAACACAGGGATCAGGACTGACCCGGACTGACCGCCCCCGGAGCCCCTGAGCCTGTCAAACACGGGGATCAGGACCGACCCAGACAGCCCCCCCCCGACCCGGACTGACCGCCCCCGGAGCCCCACCTGACAGGCTGCCCGACAGCGCGGCGTCCAGTGTGGACACCTGGAACAGGCGCAGGGCCTCGTCCACCTCGCTCTCGCCCGCAAAGGGCTGCAGCCGCATCTTAGCCAGAGCCTCTGCAATGCGCACCACGGCCTCCAGCTGCCTGCGGAGTGAGACAAGAGTGAGACAGAGCCTCTGCAATGCGCACCACGGCCTCCAGCTGCCTGCGGAGTGAGACAAGAGTGAGACAGAGCCTCTGCAATGCGCACCACGGCCTCCAGCTGCCTGCGGAGTGAGACAAGAGTGAGACAGAGCCTCTGCAATGCGCACCACTCTCCTGCTGGGCCAAATTGGGCCACTACTAAAACACACAGAAGAGGGCAATAAAGTATTGACTACACCTAAAAAACAGCAACCAAAACTCCTACTCCTACTGAACCTCTCTCAATAATAATAATACAGTGTGTGATCTCCTGTCCCAGCCTGAGGAACAGACAGTGAGCCTGTCTCTCAATAATAATAATACAGTGTGTGATCTCCTGTCCCAGCCTGAGGAACAGACAGTGAGCCTGTCTCTCAATAATAATAATACAGTGTGTGATCTCCTGTCCCAGCCTGAGGAACAGACAGTGAGCCTGTCTCTCAATAATAATAATACAGTGTGTGATCTCCTGTCCCAGCCTGAGGAACAGACAGTGAGCCTGCCTCTCAATAATAATAATACAGTGTGTGATCTCCTGTCCCAGCCTGAGGAACAGACAGCGAGCCTGTCTCTCAATAATAATAATACAGTGTGTGATCTCCTGTCCCAGCCTGAGGAACAGACAGTGAGCCTGTCTCTCAATAATAATAATAATAATACAGGTGTGATCTCCTGTCCCAGCCTGAGGAACAGTGAGCCTGTCTCTCAGTAATGCTCCATATGTTCATGTGTAAATGTCTTATATGATGTGTCTACTGTAAATGTCTGTAGATGTGTTTATGGGAATTGTATTGGTTTTGCTGTGGGGACCCTGACTGACTCACTGGTCAGCCCAGTGGAGTGAGAGCTCGGCAGTGCTGTACCTCACAGTGATGGGGATACTGGGACGCTTCACGCTCTCCCTCTCGTGCTCTCGAGCGCCGCTGCGCATCAGAACGTAGCGATTCTTCAGCTTCTCCGCCGCTTCTGCCGATAACCGCGGGCCACACTTCCTGAACGGACAAACACAGCCCGGAGGTCACTTCCTGTCGACACCCCCCACCCCCCCAAGCTGCAGGTCACTTCCTGTCGACACCTCCACACACGCACACACACACACACGGGCTGGACACGCTGACTCACGTGCGGGCGAAGGCAATGAACTTTTTCAGCCGGCTCAGCTCGATCTCCCCCTCGACGCTCTGAGTCTGCGTGAGAGCACTGAGGTGCACGTTCATCACGTGACGAGCCAGAGTCTGGGAGAGAGAGACAGGCACCAATTCATACTCCCAACACCAACGAGCCCGGGCCTGGGAGAGATGCAGGTACCGGTTGGGGATCTCACCATGTCCCTCTGCTCGTTGTGCTCGTCCTTGATGATGAAGATCATGTCGAACCGAGACAGGATAGTGGGCATGAAGTCAATATTCTCCTCCCCCTTCGTCTCGTCCCAGCGACCAAACACTGAGTTCGCAGCAGCCAAGACTGAACACCGCGAGTTCAGAGTGGTGGTGATACCAGCCTGAGAGAGAGAGGGGTTAATACACACACTCCTCCTGCACACTACTGTACACTGACACTGCACTGAGAGAGAGAGAGGGGTTAATACACACACTCCTCCTGCACACTACTGTACACTGACACTGCACTGAGAGAGAGAGAGGGGTTAATACACACACTCCTCCTGCACACTACTGTACAATGACACTGCACTGAGAGAGAGAGGGGTTAATACACACACTCCTCCTGCACACTACTGTACACTGACACTGCACTGAGAGAGAGAGGGGTTAATACACACACTCCTCCTGAACACTACTGTACACTGACACTGAAAGAGAGAGGGGTTAATACACACACTCCTCCTGCACACTACTGTACACTGACACTGCACTGAGAGAGAGAGAGGGGTTAATACACACACTCCTCCTGCACACGGACACTGCACTAAGAGAGAGTCACCTTGGCGATGGAGATGGTCTGCTGCTCCATAGCCTCATGAATGGCCACTCGATCGTCCTCCCTCATCTGCAAGAGCAGAGACAAGAGGGTCAGAGCCGCAGCTGCAGGAGAGACAGAGCCGAACCCACGCGGGCATGACCTCTGACCTTGTCGAACTCATCGATGCAGACCACGCCCCCGTCCGCCAGCACCATGGCGCCGCCCTCCATGACGAAGCTGCGCGAGACGGGGTCGCGCATGACGGAGGCGGTCAGGCCTGCCGCGCTGCTGCCCTTGCCCGAGGTGTAGACCTGCGGGGGAGAGAGACAGGGCGTCACCCCCGAGAGAGAGACAGAGACGGGGCGCAGCGGGGCGCACAGGCGGACACAGGCCATACCCCAATAGGAGAGCAGCGCTCCACAAACTTCAGCAGCTGGGACTTGGCCGTCCCAGGGTCCCCCAGCATCAGGAGATTGATGTCGCCCCGGCGAGTCAGGCCGTCCGGGAGCCTGGGGAGAGAGAGGGGTTCACACACCGGCCCGCACTGACAGCACTTCTGTTTAACGAACACGCTGCAGCTCATCAAGACTTCACCTTTTCCGGGACCCGCCAAACAGCAGGCACGCGATGGCTTTCTTCAGGTCCTGACTCCCGTAGATAGAGGGCGCTATACTGCGCGCCACAGACTCATACACACCAGGGGAGGCCGCCAGCGCGCGGAGCTCTTCCTCCTCCTGGGGAGAGACGGTGCCCACAGCACTGCGGCCTGGAGGTCACACACAGACACAGGACAGGGTGAGAGAGGGGCAGAGCGCCCCACTGTGGCCTGGAGGTCACACACAGACACAGGACAGGGTGAGAGAGGGGCAGAGCGCCTCACTGTGGCCTGGAGGTCACACAGCAGCAGACAGGACAGATGAGAGAGGAGCAGAGCGCCCCACTGTGGCCTGGAGGTCACACAGCAGCAGACAGGACAGATGAGAGAGGAGCAGAGCGCCCCACTGTGGCCTGGAGGTCACACAGCAGCAGACAGGACAGATGAGAGAGGAGCAGAGCGCCTCACTGTGGCCTGGAGGTCACACAGCAGCAGACAGGACAGGGTGAGAGAGGAGCAGAGCGCCCCACTGTGGCCTGGAGGTCACACACAGACACAGGACAGGGTGAGAGAGGGGCAGAGCGCCTCACTGTGGCCTGGAGGTCACACACAGACACAGGACAGGGTGAGAGAGGAGCAGAGGTCCTCACTGTGGCCTGGAGGTCACACAGCAGCAGACAGGACAGGGTGAGAGAGGAGCAGAGCGCCTCACTGTGGCCTGGAGGTCACACAGCAGCAGACAGGACAGATGAGAGAGGAGCAGAGCGCCTCACTGTGGCCTGGAGGTCACACACAGACACAGGACAGATGAGAGAGGAACAGAGCGCCTCACTGTGGCCTGGAGGTCACACAGCAGACAGGACAGATGAGAGAGGGGCAGAGCGCCTCACTGTGGCCTGGAAGTCACACAGCAGCAGACAGGACAGATGAGAGAGGGGCAGAGCGCCTCACTGGCCTGGAGGTCACACAGCAGCAGACAGGACAGATGAGAGAGGAGCAGAGCGCCTCACTGTGGCCTGGAGGTCACACACAGACACAGGACAGATGAGAGAGGAGCAGAGCGCCTCACTGTGGCCTGGAGGTCACACACAGACACAGGACAGATGAGAGAGGAGCAGAGGTCCTCACTGTGGCCTGGAGGTCACACAGCAGCAGACAGGACAGATGAGAGAGGAGCAGAGCGCCTCACTGTGGCCTGGAGGTCACACAGCAGCAGACAGGACAGATGAGAGAGGAGCAGAGCGCCCCACTGTGGCCTGGAGGTCACACAGCAGCTGACAGGACAGATGAGAGAGGAGCAGAGCGCCCCACTGTGGCCTGGAGGTCACACAGCAGCAGACAGGACAGGGTGAGAGAGGAGCAGAGCGCCTCACTGTGGCCTAGAGGTCACAGCAGCAGACAGGACAGATGAGAGAGGAGCAGAGCGCCTCACTGTGGCCTGGAGGTCACACAGCAGCAGACAGGACAGGGTGAGAGAGGAGCAGAGCGCCTCACTGTGGCCTAGAGGTCACAGCAGCAGACAGGACAGATGAGAGAGGAGCAGAGCGCCTCACTGTGGCCTGGAGGTCACACACAGACACAGGACAGATGAGAGAGGAGCAGAGCGCCCCACTGTGGCCTGGAGGTCACACAGCAGCAGACAGGACAGGGTGAGAGAGGAGCAGAGCGCCCCACTGTGGCCTGGAGGTCACACAGCAGCAGACAGGACAGGGTGAGAGAGGAGCAGACCGCCTCACTGTGGCCTGGAGGTCACAGCAGCAGACAGGACAGATGAGAGAGGAGCAGAGCGCCTCACTGTGGCCTGGAGGTCACACACAGACACAGGACAGATGAGAGAGGAGCAGAGCGCCTCACTGTGGCCTGGAGGTCACACAGCAGCAGACAGGACAGATGAGAGAGGAGCAGAGCGCCTCACTGTGGCCTGGAGGTCACACAGCAGCAGACAGGACAGATGAGAGAGGAGCAGAGCGCCTCACTGTGGCCTGGAGGTCACACAGCAGGTCTCTGGGGTCCCCTCACCTGCGCCCTCAGTGTCCACCTGGATGCCCACGACCCTCAGGTAGGAGGAGCGGAGGCCGACCCCGGCGCGGTCCCGCCCCTTGCTGCTGGTCTTGCCGGCCTTGCGGATGGAGTAGATGCCCATCACGGTCACGCGGTTCCCCGGCACGACGCGGTCGCAGAGGTACCTGCGCGGACAGGCAGGTGTCAGGCTCGCGGCCCCCGGCCCCCCGGCCCCCCGCCCCCCCAGGGCACGGCCCCCACCTGTCGCAGTACAGCTGCAGGTGCCGGGGCATCTCTCCGTGCGGCACGGCGTCGGGCGCCTCCTGCAGCTTGAGCGTCTGGTAGTCCACGCACACGCACTTGTCCGGCACGATGAAGTACGGGTCGACCGGGCACTTGACCCGGCCCGGCTGCTCCCTGCGGACACGGGGACGGGGTGAGAGGGGGGAGAGGCAGAGGCCGGCAGGAGCGAGCCCGGGCCGCGCGGGGGACTCACGTGTTGCACTTGCGCGGCAGGCTGTAGCCCTCCAGCCCCGGGCGCACGGCGATGTTGGACATCACAGAGCGACACCCGCGGCACTGCAGCGCCATGCGCACCGCCTTCGCCCGCACCGCTGAGGACGACACCACGATCCCTGGGATCTTCACCAGCCGGCACACCTGCTCCGACTGCAGAGAGACACCGGTTAATACACACTCCTCCTGCACACTACTGCACACTCCTGCACACTACTGCACACTACTGCACACTACTGCACACTACTGCACACTACTGCACACTACTGCACACTGACACTGCAGTGAGAGAGAGAGGGGTTAATACACACACTCCTCCTGCACACTACTGTACACTGACACTGCACTGAGAGAGAGGGGTTAATACACACACTCCTCCTGCACACTACTGCACACTGACACTGCACTGAGAGAGAGAGGGGTTAATACACACACTCCTCCTGCACACTACTGTACACTGACACTGCACTGAGAGAGAGAGGGGTTAATACACACACTCCTCCTGCACACCACTGTACACTGACACTGCACTGAGAGAGAGAGAGGGGTTAATACACACACTCCTCCTGCACAGTACTGTAAACTGACACTGCACTGAGAGAGAGAGGGGTTAATACACACTCCTCCTGCACACTACTCTACACTGACACTGCACTGAGAGAGAGAGGGGTTAATACACACACTCCTCCTGCACACTACTGTACACTGACACTGCACTGAGAGAGAGAGAGGTTAATACACACTCCTCCTGCACACTCCTGTACACTCACACTGCACTGAGAGAGAGAAGGGTTAATACACACACTCCTCCTGCACACTACTGTACACTGACACTGCACTGAGAGAGAGAGGGGTTAATACACACACTCCTCCTGCACACTACTGTACACTGACACTGCACTGAGAGAGAGGGGTTAATACACACACTCCTCCTGCACACTACTGTACACTGACACTGCACTGAGAGAGAGAGGGGTTAATACACACACTCCTCCTGCACACTACTGTACACTGACACTGCACTGAGAGAGAGGGGTTAATACACACACTCCTCCTGTACACTACTGTACACTGACACTGCACTGAGAGAGAGAGAGGGGTTAATACACACACCCCTCCTGCACACTACTGTACACTGACACTGCACTGAGAGAGAGGGGTTAATACACACACTCCTCCTGCACACTACTGTACACTGACACTGCACTGAGAGAGAGGGGTTAATACTGTACCTTCAGGCTGCGGATGTTGGCCGGGTTGCTGTCTGACTTCAGCATGACCTGCACCTCCTGTACTGCCTCCTCCTCAACGGGGCGGGGCCTCGTCACCTCATCAGCCACTTCCTGCGCGGCCTCTTCCAGCTGTGATTGGACAGAGCAAAGCAGCACGTGTGTCACTCAGGTCGTGGAGCATGTCCTTACACCGAGAGCGGCGGGAGAGGGGAACAGAGCTTGCAGTCAGGTGCCTGCGGAGGTTGTACAGTTGGCGCTAGAGACTCACCAGAGGCAGGTGCTCAGTGGGCTGTTTGTAGATGCAGTCAGCCAGGTCCTCATCAAAACTGGACAAGTCCTCCATCTCAACCTCCACCCAGTACTGCCCCAGCGTGTAGCGCCGCTTCAGCTCATCCCTGGACACACAACAGCACAACCCCATCATCACAACACCCACAGTCCAGCCAGGACACACAACATCATCACAACACCCAGTACTGCCCCAGCGTGTAGCGCCGCTTCAGCTCATCCCTGGACACACAACAGCACAACCCCTTTAAAAGCTCACACACCGCTACACAATTACAGGGATCCTCAGTTTGATTAACTACTACACCGTTAAGTGGCCTTAGTCTGGGTCCGACCTGTATTTGAAGGTGAACCCGGTCCGGTCGGTTCCGACTCGAAACTGCCGCAAAAACTCCTTAAAGCGCTTCTTCACTTGGGTCCGCTTCACTGTGCCTTCGTCCCCCTGGGAGTCTCCCCCGAAGCTGTCGCTGTAGAAGATGCCCGGATCATCGAAGCCCGACATTTTGTTCTGCTTCTGTCACCTCCCGTATGAGCAGAAAGAAGCGCAACCGCTCAGTCCAGGACAATGAGCTGCACCACGCCGCGCTTTCGCGGCAAAACCGAAGGGGCGTTACTGCCCGTTTCCCTGGTGACGCGCCGGGGCTCCGAGCCTCCTGCCCCTTCTGATTGGCTTGGGCTCGCAGAGGCCGCACTCGATTGGCTGAAGCGCTTCCCCGGCTCGCTCCTCCCCCTCTCCACTTTTCGCGGGAATCTCCGGGGGGGACGCCCACTGCGTTGTGGGAGAGGTTTCCGATTGGGTGAGAGGGTTGTCCGACCCCGCCCCCTCCGCCTGTGTGGTTTCTGCTGGCGGGAAAGCGAGACCTGTTTGCTGTGGACATGATGGCGGCTGTCGTGACAAGGAGAAGTCTGTGAATGTTTCTCTGCAATCGGCCTTGCCAATACAGCCCTTTGAATCTGACAGTTGTGAGCAGCGGTGGGAGATATTAGATTGTGTTACAGGCTTTTTATCCACACTGGCTTCATTAGAGGCACGGACGGCCAGGCCAGTAAATACATTTTCTTTTCAGAAGATCGTTAGGACGCATTGGAGTTGACCCGGTCCGTGAAGGTGCAGTGGTCCTTCAGCTGGTGTGTGGGGCGCGGACTGGCGCACTCTGGCTGCACACTGCGGGGGGTGGAGGGGATCCCCAGGACCTGGAAACCGCTTTGAGCAGAGTGTCCTGAAGAGCGCACATTTTTTTCTCATGTCAACATTCAACAACTGTCTGGCCCTCGGTTTGTTCTTGGCTATACAATAGTAATATTCGCGCACATCTCACTTTTAAAGATACTGTTCTCGGAGTCTCGAATCCAAACAAAGATGTCCGTATAATGGTAAATGTTATTCTCTTGTTTGCAAAGGTTTACATACACTCGTGTAGAGTAAAAAAGAATCCTATAAGCTTTAGAGAATTTTCTATCTCATTCACGCTATACTCTAAGTCACTGAAAATATTACAAAATAAGCCTGGTGAGTTGGTCTACAAAAGGCTCTTGGCATATAAACGTATTTAATGTAACCCCTAACACCACATGACCTCTGTACTGGGAACAGTGTTTTTCCCCGTTTCATTCACTCGTTGCTACCTTGTTGTGCCATGTTGAGACATTAGATATTTGTATGTTTATACCCGTTTGTTGTGTTTTCCTTTTGTATTTAAATAAAAACACGGACGTCTGACGTCACGCCGGAAGCGCGCATATCCCACAACGCCCCGCGCTCACTGTAGGCGTCACAAGGCCCGGAAGAGGGGGCGCACGTGAGCGGAGTCCATCCGGTCCGCCTGTGCAATAGCTCTTACCCCGGTTTTAATTAATCCGACCCAGGGTGTCGCTGAAACCGGCCGGGCCGTCTGTTCTAAAACCCACAACCCTCCGTGTAAAGGATATTACAGTAATCTTTATTGATGCGTTTTACAACAGAAATACTTTTCAATTTATAATTCCTAAACCTTAGGAATGGTAAAGCCCTTCCTCCGGTTGTAAGAGAACTTTTTAACCCTCTTCAGATCCGAGCTCAGAATCGTCTGCCCTTATTCTGTGTGAACCTGTATGCTATTTTTAATTCAGTTTTTTTTACTGGACTCTTTATTACTATGTACAGCGTCCT
The DNA here is from genome assembly GCF_040954835.1 of Lepisosteus oculatus. Lineage (NCBI taxonomy): Eukaryota > Metazoa > Chordata > Actinopteri > Semionotiformes > Lepisosteidae > Lepisosteus > Lepisosteus oculatus. The sequence continues at coordinate 39,641,491 of NC_090707.1, forward strand.
TGGGCTTGGACAGGTGCTTTGTAAATAAAGGTGGTTGTTATTATTATTATTATTATTATCATCTCTAGATCAATAGACTAGCAGTGAGGCGCCCTCTGGTGGTCACAGCAGGGAAGTGTTACTCACCCTACAGGAGAGAGACTCGGCTCAGCTCTCTCACTGCTGGGGGTCAGATCGCTACTTTTAAAGATACTTGTGCGGGATAATGGGCACACCTTAATGACAGGCAGGCACTTAGCAGTATCAGAGACAGGCACATCCAGGCAGCAGGGACAGAATAGCGAGAAATACCCTAAACGACCACCAGAAGGCACAACGGGCACAACAAACCACAGAGCTCTGATCCGCTCCGGGGTTTACAGCGCACAGAGCTCTGATCCGCTCCGGGGTTTACAGCGCAGAGAGCTCTGATCCGCTCCGGGGTTTACGGCGGATTCTCTCCAACAGCAGGGACAGCAAAGGGACAACAGCTCTCCAAAACACTTTTATTGACAGAAACTGTGTCCCCACCCACCTGCCCACCACAGACCCCCTGCTCGCCCACAGACCCCCCCGCTCCCACAAAGATGCACAAACAGCCGCACGCCGACTGCTCTCCGCGGGGATCGGGGGCGCACCAGCGGAGCTAGGACACGACGCCATGCCTGCGCCCCACCTCCACAAAGGCAGCGACGCAGCTGTCGATGTCATCATCACTGTGCGCCGCTGAGATCTGGACCCGGATCCGAGCCTTCCCCTTCGGAACCACAGGATAGCTGAATCCGATCACGTAGATCCCTGGTGGAGAGAAAGGAGTTGATCCGCAGGCAGCCGGCACAGTCAGACTGTGACTGTGCACCTGGTCAGGGGCTGGAACAGTCAGACACAGGGGTGTCAGGGGCTGGAACAGTCAGACAGAGGGGTTTCAGGGGCTGGTACAGTCAGACACAGGGGTGTCAGGGGCTGGTACAGTCAGACAGAGGGGTTTCAGGGGCTGGAACAGTCACAGGGGGGTGTCAGGGGCTGGTACAGTCAGACAGAGGGGTGTCAGGGGCTGGAACAGTCAGACACAGGGGTGTCAGGGGCTGGTACAGTCAGACACAGGGGTGTCAGGGGCTGGAACAGTCAGACACAGGGGTGTCAGGGGCTGGTACAGTCAGACAGAGGGGTTTCAGGGGCTGGAACAGTCACAGGGGGGTGTCAGGGGCTGGTACAGTCAGACAGAGGGGTGCCAGGGGCTGGAACAGTCGGACACAGGGGTGCCAGGGGCTGGAACAGTCGGACACAGGGGTGCCAGGGCTCCCACCTTTCTTTAGAAGGTCATCAGCCATGAGGGAGGCCAGACGGGCATCACCCAGCATGACGGGGCAGATGGGATGATCTGACCCCGAAATTGCGAACCCCGCTTCTGTCATCGCCACCCGGAACCTGAGACAGAGGAGCAGGTTAACACTCTGTCCCTCACACACACACACACTCACACTCACATACACTCCCTCACACACACACACACACACTCACACTCACATACACTCCCTCACACACACTCTCTCACAGACACCCACACTCACACTCCCTCTCACACACTGTCCCTCACACTCCCTCCCTCCCTCCCTCACACTCACACACTGTCCCTCACACTCACACACACTCACACTCACATACACTCCCTCACACACACTCTCTCACAGACACCCACACTCACACTCCCTCCCTCCCTCACACTCACACACACTCACACTGACCCCCCTGCTGACCTCCTGGTCTTGTCCGCCATGCTCTGTGCGATCTGGCTGGAGGCCGTGAGCAGGTCCAGGGCCTTGCTGGCGCAGCCCACCACAGCCGGGGGCAGCGTGTTGGAGAAGAGGTACGGCCTGGAGCGCTGGCGCAGGAGCTCCACCAGGGACCGCGGGCCCACGGTATAACCCCCTGTCCAGAGAGGACCGGGTCACTGGACACAGCCTGGACACAGCCCGGCCAGAGAGGACCGGCTCACTCACAGCCCGGCCAGAGAGGACCGGCTCACTGGACACAGCCCGGCCAGAGAGGACCGGGTCACTGGACACAGCCTGGACACAGCCCGGCCAGAGAGGACCGGCTCACTGGACACAGCCTGGACACAGCCCGGCCAGAGAGGACCGGCTCACTGAGCACAGCCTGGACACAGCCCGGCCAGAGAGGACCGGCTCACTGGACACAGCCTGGACACAGCCCGGCCAGAGAGGACCGGCTCACTGAGCACAGCCTGGACACAGCCCGGCCAGAGAGGACTGGCTCACTGGACACAGCCTGGACACAGCCCGGCCAGAGAGGACCGGCTCACTGAGCACAGCCCGGCCAGAGAGGACCGGCTCACTGAGCACAGCCTGGCCAGAGAGGACCGGCTCACTGGACACAGCCTGGACACAGCCCGGCCAGAGAGGACCGGCTCACTGGACACAGCCTGGCCAGAGAGGACCGGCTCACTGAGCACAGCCTGGACACAGCCCGGCCAGAGAGGACCGGCTCACTGGACACAGCCTGGACACAGCCCGGCCAGAGAGGACCGGCTCACTCACAGCCCGGCCAGAGAGGACCGGCTCACTGAGCACAGCCTGGCCAGAGAGGACCGGCTCACTGGACACAGCCTGGACACAGCCCGGCCAGAGAGGACCGGCTCACTGAGCACAGCCCGGCCAGAGAGGACCGGCTCACTGAGCACAGCCCGGCCAGAGAGGACCGGCTCACTGGACACAGCCTGGACACAGCCCGGCCAGAGAGGACCGGCTCACTGAGCACAGCCTGGCCAGAGAGGACCGGCTCACTGAGCACAGCCTGGCCAGAGAGGACCGGCTCACTGGACACAGCCTGGACACAGCCCGGCCAGAGAGGACCGGCTCACTGAGCACAGCCCGGCCAGAGAGGACCGGCTCACTGAGCACAGCCTGGACACAGCCCGGCCAGAGAGGACCGGCTCACTGGACACAGCCTGGCCAGAGAAGACCGGCTCACTGAGCACAGCCTGGACACAGCCTGGCCAGAGAGGACCGGCTCACTGAGCACAGCCCGGCCAGAGAGGACCGGCTCACTGGACACAGCCTGGACACAGCCCGGCCAGAGAGGACCGGCTCACTGAGCACAGCCCGGCCAGAGAGGACCGGCTCACTGGACACAGCCTGGACACAGCCCGGCCAGAGAGGACAGGCTCACTGAGCACAGCCTGGCCAGAGAGGACCAGGTCACTGACCACAGCCTGGACACAGCCTGGCCAGAGAGGACCGGCTCACTGAGCACAGCCCGGCCAGAGAGGACCGGCTCACTGGACACAGCCCGGCCAGAGAGGACCGGCTCACTGGACACAGCCTGGACACAGCCTGGCCAGAGAGGACCGGCTCACTGAGCACAGCCTGGACACAGCCTGGCCAGAGAGGACCGGGTCACTGAGCACAGCCTGGACACAGCCCGGCCAGAGAGGACCGGCTCACTGAGCACAGCCTGGACACAGCCCGGCCAGAGAGGACCGGCTCACTGAGCACAGCCTGGACACACCCTGGCCAGAGAGGACGGGGTCACTGAGCACAGCCTGGCCAGAGACACTGGACACAGACAGACCTGGCTGTCCAGAGAGGACAGGCTCAGTGACCACAGCCTGGACAGAGACACTGGACACAGACTGACCTGGCTGTCCAGAGAGGATAGGCTCAGTGACCACAGCCTGGCCAGAGACACTGGACACAGGCAGACCTGGCTGTCCAGAGAGGACAGGCTCAGTGACCACAGCCTGGCCAGAGAAACTGGACACAGACAGACAGGGAGGGGTCTCACCAGCAGCGCCCCCAAGAGCCTTGCCCAGCGTGGAGTTGACAATGTGAACTCGGTCCATCACCCCCAGCAGCTCGTCGGTGCCCCTGCAGGACAGGAGGGGAACAGCATGAGCCCGGTCACAGCCGGGGGGACGTCGGGGGGACACTGGGGGGACACCCCACTCGCCCTCACCGTCCGCGCGGCCCCAGGAATCCGGTGGCGTGGCACTCATCGATGAAGACCAGCGCCCCATATCTCTCCGCCAGGTCACACACCCCCCGCAGGGGAGCCACATCCCCGTCCATTGAGAACACCCCATCTGTGGCGATGAGCCGGAGCCTGTGTTTCTACAGAGAGAGAGGGGTTAGTACACACTCCTGCACACTGAGGGGTTAATACACACACTCCTCCTGCACACTACTGTACACTGACACTGCACTGAGAGAGAGAGAGGGGTTAATACACAAACTCCTCCTGCACACTACTGTACACTGACACTGCACTGAGAGAGAGAGAGGGGTTAATACACACACTCCTCCTGCACACTACTGTACACTGACACTGCACTGAGAGAGAGGGGTTAATACACACACTCCTCCTGCACACTACTGTACACTGACACTGCACTGAGAGAGAGGGGTTAATACACACACTCCTCCTGCACACTACTGTACACTGACACTGCACTGAGAGAGAGAGAGGGGTTAATACACACACTCCTCCTGCACACTACTGTACACTGACACTGCACTGAGAGAGAGAGGGGTTAATACACACACTCCTCCTGCACACTACTGTACACTGACACTGCACTGAGAGAGAGAGATGGGTTAATACACACACTCCTCCTGCACACTACTGTACACTGACACTGCACTGAGAGAGAGAGATGGGTTAATACACACACTCCTCCTGCACACTACTGTACACTGACACTGCACTGAGAGAGAGGGGTTAATACACACACTCCTGCACACTGAGGGGTTAATACACACACTCCTCCTGCACACTGACACACTACCATACTGTATGCAGTACAGCTGGATGTGGATCAGTACCTGGGCAGCTTTCAGCTTGTCCTCCAGGTCGTTGAGGTCAAGGTGCCGGTACCGGTACTTGTGGGCCTTGCAGAGGCGAATCCCATCGATGATGGACGCGTGATTGAGCTCATCCGACAGCACGGCGTCGTCCGGAGTGAGCAGGACCTGACAGGCAGGACAGGACACAGGGAAACTCCGGAGTGTGAGAGACAGTATGAAGAGAGAGTGAGAGAGTGAGTGTGAGGGTGAGAGAGAGTGTCTGTACCTCGAAGATTCCTGCGTTGGCATCGAAGCAGCTGGCGTACAGGATCGCATCCTCTCTCTCGTGGAACTGAGCCAACTTCCTCTCCAGAGACTTGTGCAGATCCTGAGTGAGCAGAGACACCGATGACCGAGACACTGGGGCCCCCGAGTGACCGAGACACTGGGGCCCCCGAGTGACCGAGACACTGGGGCCCCGAGAGACAGGCACACGGCTCCACTCACCTGAGTTCCACAGATGAAGCGCACAGAGCTCAGTCCGGCCCCATACTGCTGCAGAGCTGCCACCCCAGCTGAGATCACTTCTGGGTGACTGGAGAGACCCAGGTAGTTATTGGCACAGAAATTCAGCATCTCTAAGAGAGAGAGAGGGGTTAATACACACTCCTCCTGCACACTACTGTACACTGACACTGCACTGAGAGAGAGAGAGGGGTTAATACACACACTCCTCCTGCACACTACTGTACACTGACACTGCACTGAGAGAGAGAGGGGTTAATACACACACTCCTCCTGCACACTACTGTACACTGACACTGCAGTGAGAGAGAGGGGTTAATACACACACTCCTCCTGCACACTACTGTACACTGACACTGCACTGAGAGAGAGGGGTTAATACACACACTCCTCCTGCACACTACTGTACACTGACACTGCACTGAGAGAGAGAGATGGGTTAATACACACACTCCTCCTGCACACTACTGTACACTGACACTGCACTGAGAGAGAGAGGGGGGTTAATACACACACTCCTCCTGCACACTACTGTACACTGACACTGCACTGAGAGAGAGGGGGGTTAATACACACACTCCTCCTGCACACTACTGTACACTGACACTGCACTGAGAGAGACAGGGGTTAATACACACACTCCTCCTGCACACTACTGTACACTGACACTGCACTGAGAGAGAGAGGGGGGTTAATACACACACTCCTCCTGCACACTACTGTACACTGACACTGCACTGAGAGAGAGAGGGGTTAATACACACACTCCTCCTGCACACTACTGTACACTGACACTGCACTGAGAGAGAGAGAGGGGTTAATACACACACTCCTCCTGCACACTACTGTACACTGACACCGCACTGAGAGAGAGGGGTTAATACACACACACCTCCTGCACACTACTGTACACTGACACTGCACTGAGAGAGAGGGGTTAATACACACACTCCTCCTGCACACTCCTGTACACTGACACTGCACTGAGAGAGAGAGAGGGGTTAATACACACACTCCTCCTGCACACTACTGTACACTGACACTGCACTGAGAGAGAGAGGGGTTAATACACACACTCCTCCTGCACACTACTGTACACTGACACTGCACTGAGAGAGAGAGGGGTTAATACACACACTCCTCCTGCACACTACTGTACACTGACACTGCACTGAGAGAGAGAGGGGTTAATACACACACTCCTCCTGCACACTCCTGTACACTGACACTGCACTGAGAGAGAGAGAGGGGTTAATACAATGAGTGAGCCAATGAGATCTGAGAGGAGAGTGGTTTTCTGTAAGGACAGTCCGGGGTTTATGGTGAGCTCACAGTGCTCTGCCAGTGTGAGAAAGAGATGCAGCAGAGCTGAATGATATCCGTGCAAGTGGGTGTACAGACATCTTCTGTCTGAGTGTAGTGACTCGTGACAGCGTGTCTGCTTTGTAATAACACAGAGCTATATAATAACACAGAGCTACAGTATGTAATAACACAGAGCTATATAATAACACAGAGCTACAGTATATAATAATACAGAGCGACACACACACGCCGCACAGCCCACATCAGAGCAACACACACACACTCAACAGCTCTCAGCAGAGACACACACACTGCACAGCCCAACCCGACCAGACCAGCCCGGTCCAGACCCGATCCCAGACCGGTCCGGTCCGGACCCGCGCCCAGCTGACTCACCGCCCCGGCTGCCCTCCACTCTGATGCGCGGGCCCTGCTTGGAGGTGATGACCCGCTCGCTCTTCCAGGTGCCCGCGGAGCGGATACTCTCCAGCTCGCCCTCCAGCACCGCTGTGGCCTGGGCCAGTGCGGCCGAGCCGCGGGCAGGTGCCGTCTGCCCCACAGAGGGGGAAAAACTACCCCTCAGGGGGGCAACAAGCCTACAGCCGGCGGAGCGCAGCATGGCTACTGTGCCACAGACACAGCCAGGGTGACGCAATCAAGGCGATGAGGGGCGTGTCGCGGTGGGAGTGAGGCTGACAGCCAATTGGAGGTCTAGTGGGCGGGACCAGCGAGGCGGCAGTTTAGCTTCTTAAAGGGGCAGTCAGTACGCGTTGACGTTTCCTGTTTTCGTAGAGAATTTACATCGGCTAAATTCTTGTTAAGCGGTAGTACACAGTTTGAGACGCTGTATAAAAAGTACAGATGTTAATGAATAACATATATCAGTATTTTAAAGAAAGATTTAGTCTTTGGTAAGTATTTTTATTAAAAGATTTTTATAAAACATTTACAAGGTGAAAACAGATGAACAGGTTATTTAAATCAAGCATTCCGGAGTCTCTCTACAGCACAGTCACCGCTTCAGTGCTCCGCCTGCTGGCCGATCGCTGGTCCTGCACGGTCTGTCCTGCTCTGAGGTTCATCCACGTGTAAAACCCAATCAAACCGCCTCCGCTGTCTACAGCATCCACCGCGCTGACCCTCATACCCTGACACCCTAAAGCCCTTTCCTCACTGATACCCCAATACCCTAACACCCTCATACTTATACCCTGAAACCACAATACTCTGATAGCCTTATACTCTGAAACCCCAATACCATGATACCCTTATACATTGAAACCCCAATACTCTGATACCCTGATACCCTTATACTCTGAAACCTCAATACTCTGATACCCTTATACTCTGAAACCCCAATACCCTGATACCCTTATACATTGAAACCCCAATACTCTGATACCCCGATTCCCTTTTACTCTGAAACCCCAATGCCCTGATAGCCTTATACTCTGAAACCCCAATACTCTGATACCCTTATACTCTGAAACTTCAATACTCTGATACCCTGATACCCTTATACATTGAAACCCCAATACCCTGATACCCAGAGTGCAAGAGCTCAGTCCTGGCCAGGTGTGTCGAACCCGCTCCCGATCACTTGCAGGAGCACTTGCAGGCCGTGACCACAGGGTAGGGCACCTGCCTCCACACACACTGCCTGCCTGAGCCCCCTGCGTTCCCAGAGCCCCCTGTACCCCCTGAGCCCCCTGCGTTCCCAGAGCCCCCTGTAGCCCCTGAGCCCCCTGCGTTCCCAGAGCCCCCTGTACCCCCTGAGCCCCCTGCGTTCCCAGAGCCCCCTGTAGCCCCTGAGCCCCCTGAGTTCCCAGAGCCCCCTGTACCTCCTGTACCCCCTGGTTCCCCCACATCCCCTACTCTCTCTGCACCCCCTGTGCCCCCCGCACCCCAGCAGTGCCAGGCCAGGATCTTGATCTGGGTCACCTGGGCCCGCTTGCAGGACATGCCAGCCGGGAAGGAGCAGCTGTGTGTGGCGCCGGGCTCCTCGCAGTCCGTGTGCCGGACCCAGCGCGGCCAGAACACAGGCCCCATGTCCACCCACTGGTGGGAGAGCCGACAGGTGGCCATCTGGACCAGCCAGGCCCGGAAGCGCTCTGGCTCGGCGGCGCCGGTCCAGCCCAGCTCCAGGTCGTGGGCCTCCTGCTCCAGCTTGCGGCGGTACCGGGCAGCCCCCTGGCGCAGCTCGGGCGAGGCGTCGGCGGGGGGGCGGCGCTGCCGGTCCGGCTCCGCGGGCCGCTCCACCGACATCCAGAACGGGTCGAAGGATGGGCCCAGCACGCGCAGCAGGCGGGCAGGCCGCAGGTGCCGGGGGCGGGGGGTGTAGTGGTAGTCGTCGGGGCTCAGCGACAGGCTGTAGGGGCGCCCTGCGCGAGGCGGCGAGCCGGACCGGGCCTGCAGGAAGGCCAGCTCGGACCCGGCAGGCTGCTGGGCCGGCGCCGGGGTCTCGCTGTCCGGGATCGGGGAGCCAGTCTGTGCCCGGCACAGGCCTGCGCCCACGGTCAGCGCCAGCAGCACGAGGAGGCTGGGCAGCACAGTCATCCCTGCTGCACTGGTCACCTTCGAACCCGGGACACTGCGCAGCACAGTCCTGCTCTCGAATCCAGGGGGACACTGCGCAGCACAGTCCTGCTCTCGAACCCGGGACACTGCGCAGCACAGTCCTGCTCTCGAATCCGGGACACTGCGCAGCACAGTCCTGCTCTCGAACCCGGGACACTGCGCAGCACAGTCCTGCTCTCGAATCCGGGACACTGCGCAGCACAGTCCTGCTCTCGAACCCGGGACACTGCGCAGCACAGTCCTGCTCTCGAATCCGGGACACTGCGCAGCACAGTCCTGCTCTCGAACCGGGGACACTGCGCAGCACAGTCCTGCTCTCGAATCCGGGACACTGCGCAGCACAGTCCTGCTCTCGAACCGGGGACACTGCGCAGCACAGTCCTGCTCTCGAACCGGGGCCTCTGAGCAGGACACTCTCCAGAGAGCTCTCGCCGCGTCCCTGTGGGTTCTGGTGTGGTTCTGGTGAAGTGTAGCTCCGGTCTCTGTGCTCTGGTTCCGGGGGCGGCTGGAGAGTCCCTGTGGGTTCTGGTGTGGTTCTGGTGTGGTTCTGGTGAGGCGCCGGTCTCTGCACTCTCGCTCCTCTCAGCTGAAACTGACTCTCAAGGACTCATCGACTCTCAAATGTTTCTCTCTGTCTGGTTTTCAGTGGCTCTGATCTCTCCTATCACTCCCAGACATCCTTGACTGCTGATCAACAGCCTGGCTCATAGACAATGTCCAGCCCACTCAAGGATGAAGAGTGTGTGTATTAACCCCTCTCTCTCTCAGTGCAGTGTCAGTGTACAGTAGTGTGCAGGAGGAGTGTGTGTATTAACCCCTCTCTCTCTCAGTGCAGTGTCAGTGTACAGTAGTGTGCAGGGGGAGTCTGCTCTTATCCAAATGGGCTGGCAGTGCCCAGGTCTGACAGTACTGCTCCAGCTGTGCCAGGCTCTGCTGCAGCCCTGATTCTGGGTCCAGATGGGCTGGCAGTGCCCAGGTCTGACAGTACTGCTCCAGCTGCAGCCCCTGTTCTGTGGGCGACAGCAGGACCAGGTCATCAGCTGTGTCATGTAGTGTGAGACCAGGAGCTGCAGACTGTTCCCACACTCCTGCTAGCTCACTGGTCGAGATAGTTAACAGTGTTGGGCTCAGACTTCTGCTCTGTCTCACACCAGGAGTACACTCTCTCTCTCTCTCTCTCTCAGTCTACAGTAGTGTGTGTTCTGTACGGTGCAGTTCGCTCTTTGAGGTGACCTCTGTAGACAGTCTGTGTCACAGTGACCTTCAGACTCCCAGGGCTGACACTCTGCAGCACCAACAGACCAGAGCTGCTGATGATATCTGGGTCCAATTCTCACATTCAGAGGAGCACAGTCATGCTCTTAAATCGGCCAGGAGCTACACCAGGCACCATCCATTCTATATTCCACTGGCAGCCAGTGTAAGGAGGCCAGGGCAGGTGTTACGAGTTCCTGAAATCCTGACCCTGATCAGACTCTGGAAACAGAGGTCTGGATGTGTTTCATGGCCCTTAGCCAAGACACCTAGCACGAGCTGTCAGCGGTGGGGCAGATTACACACGTGCACAAAGACACCTCAGCAACATTTAGAACAGCAGCCTCACAGCACAGAGAAGAGTTGAGTCTAAATGCTTCACAACCCCACAATGCACAAGCACAATCACACTGCACTCACCTGCACACAACCACGCACTGTGTGCGCACATGAAACACACCACAAACACAAATCCGCTACACACAGGCACAATCACACACTTCCCACTGAGGGACATATACAACAGGACAGGTTTCCAAATTGCTTTACTGTTTTATTACTAACATTTCATAACAGACACCAACATTGTCCTTCATCGGTATCGGAGTCTGCCTCTCCTGGTCACTCTCTCACTGACCGTCTCCCTCCTGGTGACTGTCCCTCTCGGACGCGGTCAGTCAGTCCAGGTAAATTTGCTGGATTGCAGAGCCCAGCCAGGAGCACACTGTTAACGGGAGTCATGGTCAGAGCTCACTCTAAGTCATACTAATACTAATGCTATTCGGGTCCCTGGCGTGCTCGTGTCCCAGCGGTAGGCCGGTCTCCATCTCCGTAGTGAACTGCGTCTGTTTTTGCTTAGTGTGGTTCAAAAGCACCTCACTCTCCACACCAGTGCAGTGCCAGCAGGAAAGACAAACCGCTCCTAGTTTCTGGAGGGCCCCTGGACAGCCCTTGTGCTAAGAACCTCAGTATCTCAGCACCTCCTTTCTACCTCCTGTCCTCAGGGCCCATCAGGTCTAAAGAAGCTCCTGCCCCCTGCTGGCTGACTGGACAATCACAACCAATAACCTCAGAGAAGTGGGAATGATTTCTACTGGTTAGCTCTGTTTGAGCCAATCCACGCGTGTTTCTGTCACTCTGTGTCTATGTGTATCAGTGTGTGTGTCAGCGTGTGTGTGCGTCAGTCTGTGTCTATGTCTATCACTGTGTGCGTTAGTCTGTGTCTATGTCTATCGGTGTGTATCAGTGTGTGTGCGTCAGTCTGTGTCTATGTGTATCAGTATGTGTTAGCGTGTGTGTGTGTCAGTCTGTCTCTATGTGTATCAGTGTGTCAGCGTGTGTGTGTGTCAGTCTGTGTCTATGTGTGCTTCAGTGGGTGTGCATCGATGTGCGTCTGTGTGTGGCCTCAGTGTGTCACTGTGTGTGTATGTCAATGTGTGTTTGTGTGCATCAGATGCAGCTGTGTGTTTGTCAATGTGCGTCAGTATATGAGAGTGTGTCACTGTGTGTGAGAGTGTGTCACTGTGTGTGTGTGTGTGTGTCTACAGGGCGAACAGCTGCTCGTGGACGCTGTCCTGTTTCTGGGCTGGCTGGCTGGAGGGGCGGGGGGTCCCGGAGGGGGTACGGGGCGTCCCGGAGGGGGGCTCCAGGGGGGGCAGCCGGTCTGCGGCCTTCGCTCTCTCCTCCAGGAAGCGGTCGAATTCTGAAGGACAGAAACACACGCAGACGGGAGGAAAGGCGTGAGCACTGACATCAGACACCGCGAGCGATGAGAGGCGGTCCTGATGAGAGGGTCACACTGACCTTCGCTTGTCACCCCCTCCGCCTCTCCTGCGCCGCCGTCTCGCTGGGGGACAGAGCACAGAGAAACCATGAGAGCACGTCTGGCTAGCAGGTCAGCACTCGAGTCATCAGTCAGGTCAGAGACACAGAGAGAGACACCAGGTCTGCAGACAGTGCAGACAGTACAGACACACACACACACAGACACACAGACACACAGACACACACACACAGACACACACACACAGACACACACACACAGACACACACACACAGACACACACACACAGACACACACACACAGACACACACACACAGACACACACACACACACAGACTCACCAGGTCTGCAGAAAGCCACTGCTCAATGTCATCCATCACACAAGTCTGAGTCACAGGGATCTGAGGGAGAGAGAGAGGGAGGCAGAGTGGGTGACACTTCCACAGAGATAGTGACCACAGACAGGACAGCCCCATTGACCCCAGTCTGAGCAGTCCAACCAGTCCAACACCCAGCCACCCGTCAGTCACACCCACCATTCCCTTGGCCAGCATCCAATCAGAGTGAGGGGAGGAGCTGAGAGGGGCGGGCTCTGGGCGGGGCTCCTTCAGACAGACAGACAGGACAGACAGACAGACAGACAGACAGAGAGACAGACAGACAGACAGACAGACAGACAGACAGACAGACAGACAGACAGACAGACAGACAGACAGACAGACAGACACTTGCTTTACTTACAGGCAGGCTGTTTAATACAGTCACAGTGTAGCAACGGCTCAATGACAGAGAGACCCTTCAGTCAGGTGCCAGGCAAGAGAGACTGGTTTATTTTACTTCTATTTTTAGTTTTGTTCCATGTTAATTTTATTATTTTTATTTGCTTTGGCAACACTGATTGTACCCATCGGTCATGCTAATAAAGCACCTTGAATTGAATTGAATTGACTGGTCACAAGGTTAACTTCATGCAATACCTGCCCTGAACAGCAGAGGGAGCTCAAACCAGTCTGGGATCCTCTCTCCTGTGTGATAAACCAGTATCCCACTTTCCCAGAGAGACTCACCGCTCCAGTGTTCTGCAGCCGAGTGTCCAGGGCGCCAGCCAAACCTTCCATTGCCCCTGGGTCTTCGTAACGCACACTGTAGAAACAGACACTGGTCACTACACACACTGACCACCACACACACACTGTAGGAACAGACACTGGTCACTACACACACTGACCACCACACACACACTGTAGGAACAGACACTGGTCACTACACACACTGACCACCACACACACACTGTAGGAACAGACACTGGTCACTACACACACTGGTCACTACACACACACTGATCGCCGTGCTCCCACTGACCACCACACACCCACACCAGTCCCTGTACACATATTGATTACTGTATACACACTGACCAAAACACACACACTGACCACTACACACACCGATCGCTGTACAAACTGATACATTTTGCTACAGGACTATACTCCTGCTATCTAATACACGATACATTGAGACAGAGAGACACAAAGAGGTGAAGACAGACTCGTCTTGGAGGCTGAGGTTCAGAAAACACCTTTAATTATTCTGAGTAGACCCACAGTGCAGTGGAGATCTACTGGAGTGTGAACAAGGACGAGCTCTCAGCTCAGAGAACAAAGCGTTTTTATCAGTGTCATGGTCACCATCACCATCATCATCATCGCCGTGAATCTCCCCATCAGTCACTGGCCCAGGCAGGCCCAGTTCTGAAGGACTCCACGTTCCCTCACTCTTCAGGTTCTGGAGGGCTGTACCGAGGATCCGATAGACCCAGAGATCTCCCGATCAGCTCCAGGACTGCCCGCTGGGGAGGGACCACCGGGCCGGGCCTCGAGCTCCGATCACAAGTCCGAACACCCTGCGAGAGTTCCTTCATGTTCTGCTGGGCCCTGCCGGTGGACTACAGGCCCGGTTCCACAGCTCCAGGGCTCGTCGGGCCGGTTCCGTGCTCCCAGGGCTCTGTCACGGGTCTGCACGCCGCGAGCCGGCGGGGCGGGTCCACTTCCTGGCTCCGACTCCAGTACCGGACTCAAACCCGAACCCGGGGGCTCCGGCTACTGCGTCAGGTGCGGTTGCCCGGCGGGCCCGGGCCGGGCCGGGGCCGGCGCTGGTCGAACCGGTGGAAGAACAGCGGGTCGGTGAAGGGGCCGCTGTGCACGATGCGGAACAGCAGGAAGACCAGCAGGACCACCAGGCAGCTGATGAGGAAGAAGGGCAGGAAGGGGCGGAGCTGTGCCCAGACCACGCCCAGCCCGTAGGCGCAGCCGCCGCGGTCGCGGGCGTGGCTGGGCCGGCGGGAGGAGCTGGGCGGCGGCGGGAAGGGGGAGAGGCCCAGGAGCCCCCTGCCGCGCCCGGCCGGGGGGGCGCTGGGAGAGGACTCCTCCATCAGGCAGCCGGACCCGAGCCCGACTCAGAAACACAGCCGGCCGGCTGGACCAACGAACCGAGAACTCCAGGAGAAACTCACGGATCCCATCGCTGTGCCGGCACTGTCGGGATCCTGGCGGCCCCGCGACTCCTGTGTCCCAGAGTCCTGTGCAGGATCCAGCTGAGCTCCGGTGTTACTGTTCCGATCGCCTGCTCAGGACCCAGCGCCCAGTCCTGCTCTAGTCTGACTTAGTGTCCAGCGCTCCTCTATGTCTCAGTGTCCAGCGCTCAACTGTGTCTCAGTGTCCAGTGTCCAGGGCTGCCGGCTGCTGTCTCTGTGAAGCCCGCGCTGGTGTCCAGGCGAAGGAGGAATGGAGTCACACCGGCTGACTTGCAGGGAGGGGCGAGCCGGGGCGTCTCCTCGCTCGAGAGCAGGCGGCTCTAATTACCCTGAACGAGCCTGGAGAGGAATTCTCACTGCTGCTGCTATAAATACTGCCCCGGGGCAAGAGAGAGAGGGCGGGGCACCATGTGTGTGCCTGTCAGTCAGAGCAGCTGGGTCACTGTGGTTCACCTGCGTGACCCCGAGGGTAACCCCATGTCCACCTCCCTGTGTCCACTCGTGTCTAATACTGTATAACACTGTGTCGACTTGTATAATACTGTGTCCACCTGTGTCTAAAACTGTATAACCCTGTGTCCACCTGTATAACCCTATGTCCACCTGTGTGTAATACTGTATAACTGTGTCCACCTGTGTGTAATACTGTATAACACTGTGTCCACCTGTATAACACTGTGTCCACCCGTGTCTAATACTGTATAACACCGTGTCCACCTGTGTCTAATACTGTATAACACTGTGTCCACCTGTATAACACTGTGTCCACCCGTGTCTAATACTGTATAACACCGTGTCCACCTGTATAACACTGTGTCCACCCGTGTCTAATACTGTATAACACCGTGTCCACCTGTGTCTAATACTGTATAACCCTGTGTCCACCTGTGTCTAATACTGTATAACACTGTGTCCACCTGTATAACCCTCTGTCCACCTGTGTCTAATACTGTATAACACCGTGTCCACCTGTGTCTAATACTGTATAACACCGTGTCCTCCTGTAAAACCCTCTGTCCAACCTGTGTCTAAAACTGTATAACCCTGTGTCCACCTGTATAACACTGTGTCCACCCGTGTCTAATACTGTATAACACCGTGTCCTCCTGTAAAACCCTCTGTCCAACCTGTGTCTAATACTGTATAACACTGTGTCCACTCGTGTCTAATACTGTATAACACTGTGTCCACCTGTATAACACTGTGTCCACCCGTGTCTAATACTGTATAACACTGTGTCCACCCGTGTCTAATACTGTATAACCCTGTGTCCACCTGTGTGTAATACTGTATAACACTGTGTCCACTCGTGTCTAAAACTGTATAACCCTGTGTCCACCTGTGTCTAATACTGTATAACACTGTGTCCACCCATGTCTAATACTGTATAACACTGTGTCCACCTGTATAACACTGTGTCCACTCGTGTCCAATACTGTATAACACTGTGTCCACCTGTATAACACCGTGTCCACCTGTGTCTAATACTGTATAACACTGTGTCCACCTGTGTCTAATACTGTATAACACTGTGTCCACCCGTGTCTAATACTGTATAACCCTGTGTCCACCCGTGTCTAATACTGTATAACCCTGTGTCCACCTGTGTGTAATACTGTATAACACTGTGTCCACCTGTATAACACTGTGTCCACCTGTGTCTAATACTGTATAACACTGTGTCCTCCTGTAAAACCCTCTGTCCAACCGGGGTCTAATACTGTATAACACCGTTTCCACCCGTGTCTAATACTGTATAACACTGTGAGGATCTCTGTATTTACCTCTTGCGCTGCTCAGCTAGAGAACTTCCCCTAGTCTGGGCAAACATGTCAAAGTCATCATCTCCCCCTGATGCTGGAGAGACAGTTGAGACTGAGGCTGTACCTATTGAGAGAGAGAGAGAGAGAGAGAGAGAGAGAGGGGTTAATACACACACTCCTCCTGTGCACTGACACTGCACTGAGAGAGAGAGGGGTTAATACAGACACTCCTGCACACTACTGTACACTGACACTGCACTGAGAGAGAGAGGGGTTAATACAGACACTCCTCCTGCACACTACTGTACACTGACACTGCACTGAGAGAGAGAGGGGTTAATACACACACTCCTCCTGCACACTACTGTACACTGACACTGCACTGAGAGAGGGGTTAATACACACACTCCTCCTGCACACTACTGTACACTGACACTGCACTGAGAGAGAGAGGGGTTAATACACACACTCCTCCTGCACACTACTGTACACTGACACTGCACTGAGAGAGAGAGGGGTTAATACACACACTCCTCCTGCACACTACTGTACACTGACACTGCACTGAGAGAGAGAGGGGTTAATACACACACTCCTCCTGCACACTACTGTACACTGACACTGCACTGAGAGAGAGAAACATACAGATACATCCTCAGACAAGCGATATCCCCCCACAGGTGGCAGCAGGTGGGAAAGCAATCAGTTTGTGCTATAATGGAATAGTGCTGTCTGTGACGTCAGGCCTGAGGAATGTGACTCAGAGTCTGTCAACAGGAAGACTGGGCCTGGTGTGGCTATTTATAACCGCAGCACCGCCAGGGCCACATCGCCTCCCTCTTCTAGCTTCTCACCCCTCCTGGCCCGAGCACAGACCCCCGACTCTCTCACTGCACTGGCACTACGCTGCCCCCTGCTGGCTCTGTGCTGAAAGAGCAGGGAACGAAATTCACTTTCTCAAAACAAAACCATTTCAGTTTTAATATCTCAGAAATCGTATTTTTATACTGAATGCTGAGAAAGAGAATAATGAGTGACTCTATTTTCTCTCCAGCTCCAGTGTCCAGTCTCTGTCTGTAACCCCACTGTCACCCTGACACAGGACACAGAGGTGCAGACGTGTTGTTACAGACTGAGTGTCTGTTCAGGAGTGATGATGATGATGAAGGGTGTCAGTGTGGGGCTCTGGGTGACTATCCTCTCTCCAGCTCCAGTGTCCAGTCTCTGTCTGTAACCCCACTGTCCCTCTGACACAGGACACAGAGGTGCAGACGTGTTGTTACAGACTGAGTGTCTGTTCAGGAGTGATGATGATGATGAAGGGTGTCAGTGTGGGGCTCTGGGTGACTCTATCCTCTCTCCAGCTCCAGTGTCCAGTCTCTGTCTGTAACCCCACTGTCCCCCTGACACAGGACACAGAGGTGCAGACGTGCTTAAGGACTCTTTATACAGAGCACCAGGAGCCCGCAATAATATATAGTACCACAAGAGGGCAGCAACGGGCTGTGGCTCTGTGGCGAAGGATCTGTCTCTGTGGCTGGAAGGTTGCCGGTTCAAATCCCGCGGCCGGCAGAGGAGTCCTACTCCGTTGGGCCCCTGAGCAAGGCGCTGGATAAATGGCTGACCCTGCGCTCTGACCCCTAGCTTCTCTCTCCCTGTCTGTATGTCTCACGGAGAGCAAGTTGGGGTTTGTGAAAAGACACATTCTCAATCCAAGAAATTGTATAGGGCCAATAATGTGATCTTATAAAAAAAAGCAATGGGCACAACAGATAGAACTGCTCAAAGCAGAGTCCTGCGAGAGATCAACACAAGCCACACGCTGTCCAATTCCAGTCGTGTCTTGCACTGGTCCTGCCGAGTTACTGATCCCAACCAGACAGTAACGCCCGGGGGCGTTCTTAAACTTGCCCATACCCTGGACTCTTTCTAGGAACACCTGGGATCAATAATCCACTAACGACCACACGGACACGGCCAGTGCTGACCAGGGCCAGAGCCGGGCCTTGTCCAGGGTCACTCACCGCCCTCCCACGGCAGAAGAAAAGGAATCTGTCTTCGCACTGCCAGTCCCACCCGCGTCTGCCCATCAGAACACACTGGGCTGCAGCTGTGCAGAGGCCACAGGTCAAGAACACAGCTCTGCAGAGCTGCACAGACAGACACAGGAGAGCAGCTACCCGAACACACTGGAGTGCAGAGGCCACACATCAAGAACACAGCTCTGCAGATCTGCACAGTCGGGCACAGGCGAGCAGCTACGTGAACACACTGGGCTGCAGCTGCGCAGAGACCACAGGTCAAGAACATGGCTCTGCAGAGCTCCGCAGTCGGACACAGGAGACACTGAGGCCTGCAGCTATGCAGTCGCCAGTGACAATGTGAGCTGACCAGAGGAAAAGGCAGAACAGACCACCTCCAGGCACCAATACACTCTGGGGACGGACAGCTGAGCAGAAATCCAAACCATCTGACTAAGGTGCAGCCAGGCAAGGGGGCGGGATCAACTGACGTCTGGGAATGAAGCTGGGCAGTACTCACTGAGATTAGCCATCTGATTGGAAAGCGAGCTCACTGCTGATTGGTTGACAGGTTCAGGGACCGTGGATTGGATGACTGGTGTAGTAGTGAGGTCAATAAGTGCAGTGTCAGATGTGTTGATGGAGACTTGATCCTAAAAAAGAGAGAGAGGTTAATACACACACTCCTCCTGCACACTACTGTACACTGACACTGCACTGAGAGAGAGGGGTTAATACACACACTCCTCCTGCACACTACTGTACACTGACACTGCACTGAGAGAGAGAGGGGTTAATACACACACTCCTCCTGCACACTACTGTACACTGACACTGCATTGAGAGAGAGAGAGAGGGGTTAATACACACACTCCTCCTGCACACTACTGTACACTGACACTGCACTGAGAGAGAGGGGTTAATACACACACTCCTCCTGCACACTACTGTACACTGACACTGCACTGAGAGAGAGAGAGGGGTTAATACACACACTCCTCCTGCACACTACTGTACACTGACACTGCACTGAGAGAGAGGGGTTAATACACACACTCCTCCTGCACACTACTGTACACTGACACTGCACTGAGAGAGAGGGGTTAATACACACACTCCTCCTGCACACTACTGTACACTGACACTGCACTGAGAGAGAGGGAGGGGTTAATACACACACTCCTCCTGCACACTACTGTACACTGACACTGCACTGAGAGAGCAGACAAATAGCTGATGAACTAAAGACTCACCTGAGTCGAGCCAGCTTGTCTGCTGTGGAGTCTCTCGAACCTGCGCACAGACACAGTGATTAGACAACTGCAGTTGTGCATTAGTGTGCAGCTGAGTACCAGTGTGTAGCTGTGTACCTGTCGTAGCGAGTGAAGGCCCCGTTCAGGGTGTCGTTGAGAATCAGCAGCTCTTCAATCAGCCCCTCAGCCCCGACCTGAGGGATCAGCTCCAGAACCCGGGTCTGCATGACGCGGCAGGTCCGGTTGAGCTCCTGGCAGGGAGAGAGAGACGGGCTAAAATGTTCATATGTTCATTTGGGAGAGGGAGGATTCCTGAACCGAACCGAACTGAGAGGCAGGGCGACAGGGAGAGTCACACCTGCAAGAGCTCCAGGTCCGAGGGCTCCACGCGACCCGGATTCACTCCGCTCAGCATGTCCGACATGACTGCCACGTTCCCCCGAACCACTTCCAGGTCAGCCGAGAGCTTCGCCCTCTGGGGGAGCAGGGAGAGAGTCAGTGAGCCGCAGCCCGTCAGCGCTGACAGCAGTGCTGCTCGTCTCAGGGTACCTGCTCGGAAGAGGGGTCGAAGGGGCCCCCTGTGCGCGCGGGGCTCTGCGCTGGGACAGCAGGGGGCGCCGTGGAGTCCTGAGGTGAAGCGTGGGAGGGATCGGTGTCCGGAACACTCTGGAAGGACGGGAGAGACAGGAGGGATCAGCATGACCACAGAGACGCAGGACAGAACACACACTCTCTCTCCGGCCCTCCTGACTGCCACAGGCGCTGAACACATAACCTGAACAACACAGCACAGTACAGACAGAGTCTACACACCTGCTGTGGAGTGTGTACAGAGCACAGCACAGTACAGACAGTCTACACACCTGCTGTGGAGTGTGTACAGAGCACAGCACAGTACAGTGTCTACACATCTGCTGTGGAGTGTGTATAGGGGACAGTACAGCAGGTATACCCTCTGTGGAGTGTGTATAGGGGACAAGGCATCCAGGTCAGTCATTGGGAACTCCAGTCCTTTCCTCCTCAGGTCTTCGTACACCGACACCACTCCTGTCAGAGATGGAGAACTCCGGAACGCATCAGCCCAAGACTGGAGAGACAGACACACTGAGCAGATTAACCCCTCTCTCTCTCTCAGTGCAGTGTCAGTGTACAGTAGTGTGCAGGAGGAGTGTGTGTATTAACCCCTCTCTCTCTCAGTGCAGTGTCAGTGTACAGTAGTGTACAGGAGGAGTGTGTGTATTAACCCCTCTCTCTCAGTGCAGTGTCAGTGTACAGTAGTGTACAGGAGGAGTGTGTGTATTAACCCCTCTCTCTCAGTGCAGTGTCAGTGTACAGTAGTGTGCAGGAGGAGTGTGTGTATTAACCCCTCTCTCTCTCAGTGCAGTGTCAGTGTACAGTAGTGTGGAGGAGGAGTGTGTGTATTAACCCCTCTCTCTCTCAGTGCAGTGTCAGTGTACAGTGGTGTGCAGGAGGGGTGTGTGTATTAACCCCTCTCTCTCAGTGCAGTGTCAGTGTACAGTAGTGTGCAGGAGGAGTGTGTGTATTAACCCCTCTCTCTCTCTCAGTGCAGTGTCAGTGTACAGTAGTGTGCAGGAGGGGTGTGTGTATTAACCCCTCTCTCTCAGTGCAGTGTCAGTGTACAGTAGTGTGCAGGAGGAGTGTGTGTATTAACCCCTCTCTCTCTCTCAGTGCAGTGTCAGTGTACAGTAGTGTGCAGGAGGAGTGTGTGTATTAACCCCTCTCTCTCTCAGTGCAGTGTCAGTGTACAGTAGTGTGCAGGAGGAGTGTGTGTATTAACCCCTCTCATGATCACAGTACCTGAATCAAGCTCAGAACCTTGTCATGGACGATTTGCGGTGGGTTGTTTTTGGGCAAGATAGTCCGGACCAGAACCCCCTCCACAAAGTCCCGGCTCGCTACAAGGACATGAAACCGATGACCACAGTTCTTCACGCAAGACTCCAGCACCTGAGAGAGAGGAGTATCGATCACTCACAGTCAGGGCTACACACACACACACACACAGAGAGAGAGGAGTATTGGTTACTCACAGTCAGGGCTATACGCACGCACACACGCGCACACTCACACACACAGAGAGGAGTATTGGTCACTCACAGTCAGTGCTAACATGACTTCTCTGAAGTTCTTATTGCCCACAATTCTCTTCTTCAAGGCTCTGATGGCATCTTTTGGCCTGAATAAAAAACACAACACATTAGCAAAAGTAATCCTAACAGCAACACAAATGAATACTATAGGTACATGTGTTTGTGGGCCAGCGAGGGTGTGTGTGCATGTCAGTGTGTGTGTTGGCATGCTCACACGCATCTCCAAGCATGTCAATGCACGACTGACACCTCCGTGTGTCACACTCCCACCGATACAGCACACACTGACTTACTGCAGACACTGTGTGTGGAAGTCTGGGCTCTGATAACACTGACAGTTGTGCTGACAGTGTTGATGACAGTTAATGCCGTGTGATGTCATACCCCTCCTCAGTCTCGTTGATGATGTCACAGATCTCCATGTTCAGCCCCCAGTCCTCAGACTGGAGAGTAGCACTCGTGGCATTTTCTGTCAACACAACAAAGACACTTCAAACACCCCACTCCTTATTTGCCCCACCCCTCATCACTGAGCCCACAGCCCACTCAGTCCAGTCCAGCCTGCTGTCAGTGTCAGTGGAGTCTGATTATAATCCCAGTGAAGAGCTAATCCAGCTCCCAGTCCAGTCCAGTATAGCCTGGAGTGTCTCAGACTGCTCTGTCACTGGAGTCTGATTATAATCTCAGTGAATAACTAATCCAGCTCCCAGTCCAGTCCAGTCCAGCCTGGAGAGTCTCAGACTGCTGTCTGTATCCCACTCAGGACCGAGGCCTAGTCTGATTCGTCACTGCCGCAACCCACTTAGGGAGCCCAGTGCAGACGGAGATGCCGGCCCGGTTCGGCCACGGAACCGCTCCCGTGACCCAGCTCATCCCGAAACCGGAGCCGGACCGTGCGGACCCAGCGAGATTATTCACATCTCCCGACTCACTTCTGCGGCAAAACAAAACAGCACAAAGCAACAGGGCTTTGGTCTGTAGTCGAGCCTGGTTCAGGTACTTTTTCGCTTTAACCGGGTTCATCTCGAACCGCAAAACTTCGCGTCTTTTTCGCCACTCCACTGCGACAGCTTCAAAAACTTTTCCGAGTACCGCCCCGTCGGTCCTCACGCCGCGCCGCGATTGGACAAGCGTCGAGTCACACAACTGGGTCGCACCAATCACGCCGAGGAGCTGTCTCACCAGAGCCCGCCCTCCGACTGTCATTGGTCGAGTCACACGCCGGTCACGAACTAACTCTTCCGTAAACTGTGAAGCCGAGCCTGGCCGAACCCGTCCGCCCTCGCTCGCTCCGAAACCCTCTCGGCCCAAGCCGCAGCCCCGCTGACCCGGGACTCGGCTGGGCGTCTGGCTCACCTATCCTCTGTCCCACCGGGGTGGCGTACGGGCTGCCAAGGAGAAAGTCCATCTCCTCCAGGCTGTGAGACTGACGGCCTCTGTCTACGGGAACCTGCGCTGGGGGGCGCGCACAAAAGCTGGCGGGGGCGCGCGGTCACGTGAGAGGCAGTCAGCTGAGAGGCGGCGCCCGCGGGAGGGGGGGGCAGGTTGCGTCACAGCCTCGTGAACCCTGTGTGTGGGAGGGGCTGTAGTTACACCCTTCTGCCCCCGGGGCTCAGTGACCACAGCCTGGCCAGAGACACTGGACACAGGCAGACCTGGCTATCCAGAGAGGACAGGCTCAGTGACCACAGCCTGGCCAGAGACACTGGACACAGGCAGACCTGTCTGCCCAGAGAGGACAGGCTCAGTGACCACAGCCTGGACAGAGACACTGGACACAGGCAGACCCGGCTGTCCAGAGAGGACAGGTTCAGTGACCACAGCCTGGCCAGAGACACTGGACACAGGCAGAGCTGGCTGTCCAGAAAGGACAGGCTCAGACTGTCTACCTCTTCTCCAGGCTCTATACACACAGTACAGAGCTGAGCTGTGGGTGTGGGGTCTCCCACTGTGTTTATACTGTATATGGACTATTTTGTTAACACTTGCATAATATGACGTGTGTGTAGCAGGGCATGTTCACAGTGCGCTCGTGAATCTGTGCTAGAGTGGCAGTCCGAGAACTTTCTGCACTCACAAGGATCTACCACTAGAGGTCTCTAGCCAGCCTCTAATTTTCCTGTCATCCTGGATGTCAAAGCAATTGATCAGGTTTTTACTGAAGGGAAACTTTCACACACAGGTTTGGTACATGAGGCCAGGAAAGCACAGGGGTGGCTGGGGTACTGATTGCTGTGTGTGTGTGCTGGACCGGTCAGTCCTGGGGTATTGATTGCTGTGTGTGTGCTGGACCGGTCAGTCCTGGGGTACTGATTGCTGTGTGTGTGTGTTAGATCGGTCAGTCCTGGGGTACTGATTGCTGTGTGTGTGTGCTGGACCGGTCAGTCCTGGGGTATTGATCCCTGTGTGCTGGACCGGTCAGTCCTGGGGTATTCCTCGTTGGGGGGAGACTGGGCTCAAGCCCCTGGACAATCAGATCGATAAGGAAGTCTGTAAAGGAGCTCCACTGACCAGCCTCATCATTATTGTGGTGATCATGCCGGATACCAGTACAGATCACGAATGACAATGAGACTTCGTACAGGGAGGAGCACTGTGCCAGGACAACAACCTCTCTCTGAACACCAGTAAGACCAAGGAGCTGATCAGAGAGCAGACCACGCTCCCATTGACACCAGGGGGTCTGCAGTGCAGAGGGTCTAGGTGTTAAGATCACAGAAGGCCTAACCTGGACCCACCACACCAGCCACGTAGCCCAGACAGCACGGCAGCGCCTGTTCTCTCTCCGCAGGTACAGTCGTTCGCCGTGCCGTCACATATCCAGGCCAGCTTCGACAGGTGCACTGCTGGGAGTATCCTGACTGGCTGCATCACTGCCTGGTCTGGGAGCTGCTCCGTCCCGGGATGGCAAAGCGCTGCAGAGGGTGGTTTAAGTCAGCGCGATGTGCTCCGGACAACGAGGATACCTGCTCTGTGAGAAGGCTAGGTCTATCCTCCAGGACCCCAGTCACCCCAACCACAATCTGTTCTCTCTACTACCATCTGGAAAACGATACTGCAGCTTACAGACAAACACCAACAGATTTCAAAACAGCTTTTTCCCTCAGGCAATAAGACTGCTGAGCAGCCACCAGCAGTTTCCCAAAGACTGCTGAGAAACAGTCAGTCCACTTGAGAGTGATAAGGTGTGCCCGCATTTTTCTTTCTTTCCCTGACACCTGCGCTCCCCACCAGGTGTTATCATCATGTAAATCTTGTCAATTGTATCATTTATTGTATTCTACTCTGTAACCTTAATTCTATCAGCTCCTGTCCTCTCTCTCCCTGCGAGCTTGCGGAAAAAGCAGTTCATTGCCAACAACCACTGCTGTATTGTTGTGCATTTGATAAATAAACCTTGATTGATTGATTAACAGTGACATTAAAGCAAATCCTGCAACAGAACACAGGAAACACAGCCCACAGCTCCACAGACCAGCCTAGGGGTTTTAAGCCACTTACTAGTTATCCACCATCACCCCCACCAACACCATCATCATCATCATCATCATGATTGCCACCTCTCTGTACTGCACCGTCAGTCAAACTCCTGCTCAGGACAGGAGTAGGGCTTTCCTCCAGTCCTGTCCTGAAGATGTCCGGTGTGCTTGTCCCTGTCCTGTCTGTCTCCTATCTCCATCACCCTCCTAGCAAGGCCACAGCCTCCTGCGCCTCTGTGTGCTGCGTCAGACAGCGGTTCCTCAGAACCAGAGCAGAGAAACCTGTTCCCTGCGGGCAGGAGGGAGGGACTCTGGAGCAGCTGTCTGTGTGATAACAGTCTCTCCCACACAGGCAGGAAGACTGAGCTCTGTACTGACTGCGTGACCTGTGACAGCGCAGGAGACACTGAGACTGGGAGATGGACAAGTCCACAACAGTCCTGCACCCCGGTGAGTCTCTGCTGTGTGAGTGTCTCTCTCTACACTGGACTCTGGTGAGTCTCTCTGCTGTGTGACTGTCTCTCTCTACACTGGACCCTGGAGAGTCTCTGCTGTGTGACTGTCTCTCTCTACACTGGAACCCAGTGAGTTTCTCTGCTGTGTGACTGTCTCTCTCTACACTGGACCCTGGTGAGTCTCTCTGCTGTGTGAGTGTCTCTCTCTACACTGGACCCTGGTGAGTCTCTGTGCTGTGTGACTGTCTCTCTCTACACTGGATCCTGGTGAGTCTCTGTGCTGTGTGAGTGTGTCAGAGAGCCCTGGAGTGTATTTTCAAGTTTATTGTCCCAGTGAAGAGGAAGTCCAGGTGTGGGTCTGAGGAATGAGTGATCTCAGGGGACAGGAATGGGATCTGACAGGCACGGCACAGGTTTCACTTTGAGAACCAGTTCAGTCAGCCTTCAGTGTGTAATCCCACGGCGGACAGGGCAGCTACTATTCCTCGCGGATCGAGATCATTCCCGGAAATTGCTCTGTGTGCTCCCTGCCCAGGTCACCCTTGGCAAATCAGTCCAAGTTGAGGGGCCAGACAGAGCACGATCCGAACTGCAGTCCCAGGGCAGGTCAGTTAAATCAGGAGAGAGCTGGAGGCACGGGATGAAGGACAGGGGTTGATGGGGGTCAGGGGTCAGGGGTCAGGGGTTGTGGGTCGGGGGGTGAAGCCAGTCGTCAGGTCCCGTGTGACCTCACCTGCATTCCACCAGCTGGGGTCCAGTGTACCTGGGGGGTGTCTGACCTCTTCCCTGAACAGGTCGCCCTGATATCACCCTGCCAGCTGGGGCATCTGTCCGAACCCCTGGGGAATAAGCTGTGCTCTTTCTCCCGGACAGGTGCGGGAGTCCAGGCTGCAGGGACAGAGGAGGGACGGGCTGTTTCCCACGAGGCCCAGCGGCTCTCGGAGCTGAGGATCGTGCTGCTGGGGGAGAGAGTAGCTGGGAAGAGCTCAGCAGGAAACACCATCCTGGGCAGGAAGGAGTTTGTGAGCTGCAGAGGAACGGAGCAGAGCGTGAGGAGACAGGGGGAGGTGGCAGGGCGACAGGTCACTGTGGTCGACACCCCAGGCTGGTTTACTCTGAAGGAAACTCCAGCTCAGATTAAACAGGAGATCGTGCGCAGTACGTCTCTGTGCCCCCCAGGACCCCACGCCATCCTCCTGGTGAATCCTGTCCGCGTGGATTATGAGAGACACAGGACATCAGCGAAGGAGCACCTGGAGCTCCTGGGCGAGACAGCGTGGAGACACACGCTGCTGCTGTTCACCTGTGGGGACAGGCTGGGAGACACAGCCCTGGAGCAGCACATCCAGACCGGAGGGCAGGACCTGCAGTGGCTCCTGCAGAAATGTGGGAACAGGTATCATGTTCTCAACAACCAGAACAGGCAGGACAGCACTCAGGTCACTGAGCTGCTGGAGAAGATCGAGCAGATGAGATGGGAGGAAGAGGAGAGCACAGCAGATGAAATAGACCTCAGCTGTAAGGAGGAGAGGGAAAGAGGAGAGGAGAGACAGAATCATGATGAAAGACTGAGAGAGAGGGAAGAGGAGTGGAAGGACAAGAGGAGAGATGAGAAACTGAAGATGAAAGAGACGCAGGAGGAGAAGGAAGAGGTGTTGGGGGAGGAAGAGGAGAAGCTGGAAACTATGCAGCTGAGGGAAGAGGAGTGGAAGGACAAGAGGAGAGAAGAGAAACAGGAGATTAAAGAGGCAGAGCTGAAGGCAGAGGAAGGAGCATTGAGAGAGGAAGAGGCGGAGCTGGAGGAGGAAGGGGTGGAGCTGAAGGCAGAGGAAGGGGTGTTGAGAGAGGAAGGGGCGGAGCTGGAGGAGGAAGAGGCGGGGCTGGAGGAGGAAGGGGTGGGAGTGAAGGCAGAGGAAGGGGTGTTGAGAGAGGAAGGGGCGGAGCTGGAGGGGGAAGAGGCGGAGCTGAAGGGGGAAGGGGCGTGGCTAAAGGCAGAGGAAGGGGTGTTGAGAGAGGAAGGGGCGGAGCTGGAGGAGGAAGAGGCGGGGCTGGAGGAGGAAGGGGTGGGAGTGAAGGCAGAGGAAGGGGCATTGAGAGAGGAAGGCGCAGAGCTGGAGGAGGAAGAGGCAGAGATGAATGAGGAGGAAGAGGCATTGAGAGAGAAAGGGGCGGAGCTGGAGGAGGAAGAGGTGGAGACCAAACAGTGGAGGGAAGAGGTGCTGGCTGAAGAGAGAGATGGACATAACCACTCAACTGACCAGTGGGACCCCCTGTCTAGTGAGTACAGTGTTATTGAATGTCACTGAGCTGCTGCCTCTTCTCCAGGCTCTATACGCACAGTACAGAGCTGAGCTGTGGGTGTGGGGTCTCCCACTGGGAGTGTTACTGCTGTATCACTGAGCTGCTGCCTCTTCTCCAGGCTCTATACTCACAGTACAGAGCTGAGCTGTGGGTGTGGGGTCTCCACTGTCCCTGGTGGGTGTGGGGAGTGGGGAGTGCGGAGCCTCACGGTGCTGCTGTGCTGTTTCCAGGGAGCCAGGAGCCGGGCGTGCCCAGAGCTGTGGAGCGGGCGGAGAGGTGCCGGGAGCAGCGCTGGGCGACGCCAGCAGCGGTGGCGCTGGGCGCAGGAGTTGGGGCGGCCCTCGCTGGGATCGCAGGAGCCCCGGGCGGCCTGTGGCCAGCGGCGCTGGGGAGCCTGCTCGGAGCCGCGCTGGGGGCGCTAGCGGGCCTCGGCTGCGCGGTCAGGAGAGCGCGGCAGCCGGAGCCCTGCTGGGGGCGCTAGAGGGACAGGGCGGCGCAGGAGCTGTGCTCAGGGACTCCTGCTGCTCCTTGTGCTCGGCTCCTCACTGTTTCAGAATGTTAATTTTTGTAAACACATATCAAGTACAATCATTAATCTAGGGCTGTGACAGACCTGTCAAGCACTCAGCTCACACTGCTGTCTGGCTGGTGGTGGAGCTGCCCTGCTCTCTGCCCAGGGTGCTGTAATAAAGAGCTGGTCCTGAGAACCTGGTGTGGGGTGTGATGCTTCACTCGGACAGCGGAACCACACAGGGCTGCTGCCGGCGCAGAGGCAGATCTCGGAGAACTGGGCCTCGGACGGGCCGCCAGGCTTGCCCACGGCCCGGCTTCCAGACCGGCGCTGCAGCCCAGCGCGGGCGGCACCCCGACACCGAAACCCTGCGGCATCTTCCTCTTCCTCTTCCTCTCCGGCCACTCACACAAACCACCTTCTGACAGCAGAGCATGCTGGGAAATCGCGCTGGACGTGGCAGACAAGGAGAAGACGAACAGACCTGTTTGGGAAATAGGGTGCAGTTAGTAAAAAAAAGTTATTATGAACCACAAAATTACTATTACAGGTATTTTCTAATTAGATGTTTCATTAAAAAAATCATCTAGTGTTTATTTTTAATGAAAAGGATCTTCCACCCCAGATGGGACTCGAACCCACAATCCCTGGCTTAGGAGGCCAATGCCTTATCCATTAGGCCACTGGGGCTGAGTCACTGGAAAATTTGCCGGGTGTCCTTATAACATGATGCAGGACGTTAACGTTACTGCTAATATAGTATTAATTGTGTTCGTGCTTTCAGACACGAAAAACTATTTAAAAACATTACTCAACCCCATAACGACATGGAAATATCAGGCATTTGACAGTAAAATTCGGGCCGAAGGCGGACCGCAGGTCGGAACCATACCGCCGCCCTTTGTTTCCCGCCGAGACCTGTTCCGGTTCCGGGAGCAGATCGAGGCGTTGCTAGGAGACGAGCGTGGCGACAATGGCTGTCAACACTAGCAGCCTGTTGTGATTCTGGGCGGTGCGAGTCGTCGGTCTGTCCCGGTCTCTGTCGTTCTTCCTCGTCCTCCTGCGTCTTTCCTGGTTCTGGGATCATCCCGGTTGCTCCCCTCGAAGCCGAGCCGCCGCCATGGTGAGTGAGTTTGGATAGAAAACCAGTGAAGAGAGGACTGGCGACTGGGGTACTCTGTGAAAACGGATCAAAACCGCAAGCTGGTGAATGTGCTTTACAATACGAGTAGTTGTAGCGGTTCGGGTGCCTGTGAGCCCAGAACACACTAGCAGCACAGCGCCGAGCCAGCTCCGGGGAGGCCCGCAGAGCCGGCCGGGCAGCGATTGTCAGCTCTGTTTCTGTGTTGAACAGATCCGTAGAGACCCAGTGGTGAGCTGCTGCCCCACTGCTCAGGCTTCTGTCATGCGCTTGTCTCTCCAGGGGGCGCTCTCTGGGGCTAACAGAGCACTGCGTTCCCTGTGTGATTGTGCACAGGTATATACTGTAACGCTCTCGGGTTCACGTGGGTATGCGCCCTCACTGCTGCCACCCATGGGGACTCGAACCCAGGCCTCCGACATCACTCAACAGGGACCCAGCCAGTTGAGCTAAAGGGAAATATGCGTTACAGTACAGTACACTACCTGCGGCTGATTGTACTCGGTGACATTGTGCGTCTGCTCTGTGTGACTGTACACAGTGACTTCCTCTGTGCTCTGTGTGACTGTACACAGTGACCTCCTGTGTGCTCTGTGTGAGTGTACACAGTGACTTCCTCTGTGCTCTGTGTGACTGTACACAGTGACCTCCTGTGTGCTCTGTGTGACTGTACACAGTGACCTCCTGTGTGCTCTGTGTGACTGTGCACAGTGACTTCCTCTGTGTTCTGTGTGACTGTACACAGTGACTGTACACAGTGACCTCCTGTGTGCTTTGTGTGACTGTGCACAGTGACCTCCTGTGTGCTCTGTGTGACTGTACACAGTGACCTCCTGTGTGCTCTGTGTGACTGCACACAGTGACCTCCTGTGTGCTCTGTGTGACTGTAAACAGTGACTTCCTCTGTGCACTGTGTGACTGTACACAGTGACCTCCTTTGTGCTCTGTGTGACTGTACACAGTGACTTCATTTGTGTGCTCTGTGTGACTGTACACAGTGACTTCCTTTGTGTGCTCTGTGTGACTGTAGACAGTGACGTCCTGTGTGCTCTGTGACCACAGTGACATCCTGTGTGCTCTGTGTGACTGTAAACAGTGACTTCCTCTGTGTGACTGTACACAGTGACCTCCTTTGTGCTCTGTGTGACTGTACACAGTGATTTCATTTGTGTGCTCTGTGTGACTGTACACAGTGACTTCCTTTGTGTGCTCTGTGTGACTGTAGACAGTGACGTCCTGTGTGCTCTGTGACTACACAGTGACGTCCTGTGTGCTCTGTGTCAATGTACACAGTGACGTCCTATGTGCTCTGTGTGACTGTACACAGTGACTTCCTCTGTCTGCTCTGTGTTCAGATCCTGTCAAGAGTGAAGCCAGCGGTCGGGGGGGAGGTGCCGGCCAGTGACAAGAAGAAAAGGGAGAAAAAGCTGCCCAAACTGGAGGAGTTCCTGGAGCCCAGAGATTATCTGGGGGCCATGACCTTACTGGAGGTAAACCCCATTGACAGACACACAGTGTGGTATTGATGCTGTACTGACACAGTGCTGTACAGACCCAGTACTGACACACAGTGTGGTATTGATGCTGTACTCACACACAGTGCTGTACTGACCCTGTACTGACACACAGTGCTGTACTGACCCTGTACTGACACACAGTGTGGTACTGACCCTGTACTGACACACAGTTTGGTATTGACGCTGTACTGACACACAGTGCTGTACTGACCCTGTACTGACACACAGTGCTGTATTGACCCTGTACTGACACACAGTGCTGTACTGACCCTGTACTGACACACAGTGCTGTACTGACCCTGTACTGACACACAGTGCTGTACTGACCCTGTACTGACACACAGTGCGGTACTGACCCTGTTCTGACTCTCTGCAGTTCCAGCGCAGTGTGGGCCAGCAGGAGGAGGACAGCGACCTGTGGGTGGGCTACTGCGCCTTTCACCTTGGAGACTACCGGAGAGCCATGGAGGTGAGCCGGGCTGGCAGGAGTCTGTGGTCTTCTGGTGTGTGTCAGTGTTTTCTGTGGCTTCAGTGCTCACTGACAGCGTGTGTGTGTCCACAGGAGTACCGCTCCCTGACGCAGCGGGATGGCTGCTCCCCAGATGTCTGGGTGAACCTGGCCTGTACCTACTTCTTCCTGGGAATGTACGCAGAGGCCGAGGAGGCTGCTCTAAAGGGTGAGAGCACGTGCCCGTTACACAACTCCTCTCCCTCTGAGACTCACAGCAATAAGTTCCTGCCCGTCTCTGCCTCTGGCTCACAGCAGTGTGAGTGTACAGTACTGCAACTACCTTGTGTCTCTGTGTCCCCGCTGTCTGCTTCTTCCACCTCTTCTTCGGGCTGTCTTGTTCAGCCTCAGTGCTGTGGAGGTTCATTCATGCCCAGTTCGGACTTCAAACTCTTTCTTTTTCTCTCACAGCTCCTAAGAGCCAGCTGCAGAACCGCCTGCTGTTTCACCTGGCTCATAAGGTCAGAAACCACAGACCCGTCACCGCCCCTCTCTTTCTCCCCGTCTCCCCCTTCTCCCCCCCACTCTCGTCTTTCATCCTTTCTCACCCCGCTGCGCTCTCTCTCTCCAGTTCAACGACGAGAAGAAGCTGATGGGTTTCCACCAGAACCTGCAGGATGTGACAGAGGACCAGCTCAGCCTGGCCTCTATCCACTACATGAGGTCCCACTACCAGGAGGCCATCGACATCTACAAGCGCATCCTGCTGGAGAACAGGTACTGCACGCCGAGGCCGAGCCTGTAATTCATCAGTCAGGCCAATACAGCTCCTCCAACTTGCATTTAATACACTGAGACATCCTGAGACACTGAGACACCGTCCCCCTGAGAGTGACACACCGAGACACTGAGACACCGTCCCCCTGAGAGTGACACACCGAGACACTGACACACTGAGACATCCTCACCCTGAGAGTGACACACCGAGACACTGAGACACCGTCCCCCTGAGAGTGACACACCGAGACACTGACACACTGAGACATCCTCCCCCTGAGAGTGACACACCGAGACACTGAGACACCGTCCCCCTGAGAGTGACACACCGAGACACTGAGACACCGTCCCCCTGAGAGTGACACACCGAGACACTGACACACTGAGACATCCTCACCCTGAGAGTGACACACCAAGACACTGAGAGTGATGTACGCGGAAATTACTGTAGACCAAGACCCATTGATATGAACGCACCACAACACTTTGATGAGCACTGAGACCCTGACACTAATGCTGAGACACACTGGGGTTCTGCAACAGGGGGGTGTATAGCTATATAATCCTGTGTTTTTACTATTTTGTCACAGCATGTGTATAATATTTTATGTGTGTTATATTGCAGTGTATATATTGTTTAATTAAAAGATTAGTTAATTATACCATGTACCCACCAACTGAATATCATATTTTGTTGGTGCCCTTTGTGTGCTGTGTATATTTGCAGGGAGTTCCTGGCGCTCAATGTCTATGTGGCCCTGTGCTACTATAAGCTAGACTATTATGACGTATCTCAGGAGGTGCTGGCTGTCTACCTACAGAGCTTCTCTGACAGCACTATCGCCCTCAACCTGAAGGCCTGTAACCACTTCAGACTGTACAACGGCAAAGCTGCTGAGGTACAGCACTACTGCACACTGACACACTGACTCACACTGTAGCCTCTTCACACTGTACAGCAACACTGCTGAGGTACAGCACTGCTGCACACTGACACACTGACTCACACTGTACAGCAACACTGCTGAGGTACACAATGCTGAACACTGACACACTGACTCACACTGTACAGCAACACTGCTGAGGTACAGCACTGCTGCACACTGACACACTGACTCACAGTGTAGCCACTTCACGTTGTAGCCTAGGCTGCTGTGGGTTCTGGTCACTGACGCTGCCTCTCCTGCTCTGACTGTATCTCTCTGTCTCTCAGGCAGAGCTGAAGAACCTGATTGATATCTCCTCCAGCTCCTTCGAGTTTGCCAAGGAGCTCATCAGACACAACCTGGTGAGGCTGGACCTCTTTCCACTGGACTGGGGGTCTATACTGGGCTGGGCTGTTTTGGAGTAGATTGACTAAACTGGACTGGGTCTGACTCACGCAGTATTGGGCAGTATTGTATTGATGGTATGGACTGGGCAGCAGGCAGGGTACCTGCAGGAGTGAGGCTCTGCCAACCGGCCACCTCCTCAGCACTGGTGCTCCCGAGCTCTGGGCGCCTCTTACCATGGAAATTGTGTTGGACAGCCAGCTCTTGTGGACTTAACTTTTTAAAATGTAAGATTTTGGGATCATTAGCCCAGTGCAAATGTGTCCTGTACAGTATAGTAATAATCGTCTTGGAGAGGAACGGCTGCTGAGTCCCTGGTGAGAGAAATCATGCTGATAATGGACGTGATGATCAGTGTTACAAAACGGTGTGGTTTCATGTCCTTCGGAGAGCTGCTTCTCAGTGGAGTAAAGATCTGTCCCTGTTGAGTTCATCTGCTCGTTGCCAGAACTGAGGAATGAACATCAGAGAACGGTTCAGTTGTTAAAAATAGTCCAGTTACTCTCTGTGGTTTTTGCTTGAGATGGTGATCTGTCTGCAGACGAGACAGGGAGATTCTGCAGCCCAGCTGCCAGGCAGTAGGTGGCGCTGTTCTGCTTTAACCTCTCTCTCTACGGCAGGTGGTGTTTCGGGGAGGGGAGGGGGCTCTGCAGGTGTTGCCCCCCCTGATTGACGTCATTCCTGAGGCTCGACTCAACCTGGTCATTTACTACCTCCGCCAGGGTGAGGCGCTGTGTATCTGTCTCCCTGCCTGTAATTTATTACTGAGTGTCAGTGCCAGTGCGCAGAGGTTAGAGGTGTATTAACGCACTGTCCTTTGTCTCAGATGATGTCCAGGAGGCCTTCAACCTGATTAAAGATCTTGAACCGACCACTCCTCAGGTACAGTCTTCTGATGTTCCCTCTGCAGGAACTGCTCACCTCTCCATCTCCCTTTATTCCTCTAACTCTTCGTTGGCGTGCAGGAGTGTGTGTATTAACCCCTCTCTCTCTCAGGAGTATATACTGAAGGGGGTTGTGAATGCAGCGCTGGGACAGGAGATGGGGTCGGTGAGTAACAGAACAAATAAGCTGATATCCAGATACACACAGACAAAAGCAAAGTCAGTTTCTATCAACAACTTTCTCTCTCTCTTAGCGGGACCATCTGAAGATTGCACAACAGTTCTTCCAGTTGGTAGGAGGGTCAGCTAGTGAGTGTGGTGAGTCCAACACCTTCTCTCTCTCAGTGCAGTGTCAGTGTACAGTAGTGTGCAGGAGGAGTGTGTGTATTAACCCCTCTCTCTCTCGGTGCAGTGTCAGTGTACAGTAGTGTGCAGGAGGAGTGTGTGTATTAACCCCTCTCTCTCTCGGTGCAGTGTCAGTGTACAGTAGTGTGCAGGAGGAGTGTGTGTATTAACCCCTCTCTCTCTCTCAGTGCAGTGTCAGTGTACAGTAGTGTGCAGGAGGAGTGTGTGTATTAACCCCTCTCTCTCTCTCAGTGCAGTGTCAGTGTACAGTAGTGTGCAGGAGGAGTGTGTGTATTCACCCCTCTCTCTCAGTGCAGTGTCAGTGTACAGGAGTGTGCAGGAGGAGTGTGTGTATTAACCCCTCTCTCTCTCAGTGCAGTGTCAGTGTACAGTAGTGTGCAGGAGGAGTGTGTGTATTAACCCCTCTCTCTCAGTGCAGTGTCAGTGTACAGTAGTGTGCAGGAGGAGTGTGTGTATTAACCCCTCTCTCTCTCTCAGTGCAGTGTCAGTGTACAGTAGTGTGCAGGAGGGGTGTGTGTATTAACCTCTCTCTCTCAGTGCAGTGTCAGTGTACAGTAGTGTGCAGGAGGAGTGTGTGTATTAACCCCTCTCTCTCTCTCAGTGCAGTGTCAGTGTACAGTAGTGTGCAGGAGGGGTGTGTGTATTAACCTCTCTCTCTCAGTGCAGTGTCAGTGTACAGTAGTGTGCAGGAGGGGTGTGTGTATTAACCCCTCTCTCTCTCAGTGCAGTGTCAGTGTACAGTAGTGTACAGGAGGAGTGTGTGTATTAACCCCTCTCTCTCAGTGCAGTGTCAGTGTACAGTAGTGTACAGGAGGAGTGTGTGTATTAACCCCTCTCTCTCAGTGCAGTGTCAGTGTACAGTAGTGTGCAGGAGGAGTGTGTGTATTAACCTCTCTCTCTCAGTGCAGTGTCAGTGTACAGTAGTGTGCAGGAGGAGTGTGTGTATTAACCCCTCTCTCTCTCAGTGCAGTGTCAGTGTACAGTAGTGTACAGGAGGAGTGTGTGTATTAACCCCCCTCTCTCTCAGTGCAGTGTCAGTGTACAGTAGTGTACAGGAGGAGTGTGTGTATTAACCCCTCTCTCTCTCAGTGCAGTGTCGGTGTACAGTAGTGTGCAGGAGGAGTGTGTGTATTAACCCCTCTCTCTCTCAGTGCAGTGTCAGTGTACAGTAGTGTGCAGGAGGAGTGTGTGTATTAACCCCTCTCTCTCTCAGTGCAGTGTCAGTGTACAGTAGTGTGCAGGAGGAGTGTGTGTATTAACCCCTCTCTCTCTCAGTGCAGTGTCAGTGTACAGTAGTGTGCAGGAGGGGTGTGTGTATTAACCCCTCTCTCTCTCTCAGTGCAGGGTCAGTGTACAGTAGTGTGCAGTATTACAGTGGTGTGCAGTAGTGGGCAGTAATGTGTCTCTTTGATGTTTCCTGCAGACACGATTCCAGGGAGACAGTGTATGGCCTCATGTTTCTTTCTGCTCAGACAGTTTGAAGATGTTCTCATCTACCTTAACTCTGTCAAGGTTGGTCCCAGTAACAGTGACAATGGGGTACGGCTCAGGGAGAGTGGGGTACAGCTCAGCGGCTGTTCCCCAGTGGGAAACGCTGTCTGTGTGTGCGGTACAGTACATGGGGCAGCAGGTGAGTCTGCTCTCACTGTGCCTCTTCTTCTCTGCCCAGAGCTATTTCTACAATGATGACACCTTCAACTTCAACTACGCCCAGGCCAAGGCTGCCGTGGGCAACTACAGGGAGGCGGAGGAGGTGAGGCGCCCCGACGGTACCCCAGTCTCCAGCGCGTGGGCAGGGGCGACGCCAGGGCTGGGCAGTCAGGAGTGTGCTGTGTGTTCAGGTGTTCCTGGGCACTCAGGGGTGTTCTGTTCTGGCTGTGTGTTCAGGTGTTCCTGGGCACTCAGGAGTGTTCTGTTCTGTGTGTTCAGGTGTTCCTGGGCACTCAGGGGTGTTCTGTTCTGTGTGTTCAAGTGTTCCTGGGCACTCAGGGGTGTGCTGTGCTGTGTGTTCAGGTGTTCCTGGGCGCTCAGGAGTGTGCTGTTCTGTGCTGTGTATTCAGGTGTTCCTGGGCACTCAGGAGTGTGCTGTTCTGTGCTGTGTATTCAGGTGTTCCTGGGCACTCAAGAGTGTGCTGTTCTGTGCTGTGTGTTCAGGTGTTCCTGCTGATCCAGAATGAGAAGATCAAGCGTGACTACACCTACCTGAGCTGGCTGGCACGCTGCTGTGAGTCACTCACTGTGGTGATGAACACTGACCTGTACACTCTGACCTGAACACCGTACTGTACACACCACAGCACTGCACAAACTGACCTAAATACTGAACTGTACACACTGCACTGCACACACTGAACTGAGCACAATCTTCCTGCAAACTCACTGTCTCAGTGTCTGCTGCACACACTGAACACTGTACTCTCTGCACACTCACTGCTGCGTACACTGAACAATGTACTCCCTGCACACTCACTGCTGCACACTGTACTCCCTGCACACTCACTGCTGTGCACACTGAACACTGTACTCCCTGCACGCTCACTGCTGTGCACACTGAACACTGTACTCCCTTCACACACTGCTGTGCACACTGAACACTGTACTTCCTGCACACTCACTGCTGCGCACACTGAACACTGTACT
The DNA here is from genome assembly GCF_040954835.1 of Lepisosteus oculatus. Classification (NCBI taxonomy): domain Eukaryota; kingdom Metazoa; phylum Chordata; class Actinopteri; order Semionotiformes; family Lepisosteidae; genus Lepisosteus; species Lepisosteus oculatus. The sequence continues at coordinate 39,679,247 of NC_090707.1, forward strand.
CCCTTCACACACTGCTGTGCACACTGAAAACTGTACTTCCCGCACACTATCTGTCTCAGAGTGTCTCACTGTGGCTGTATTTGTTCAGATATCATGAACCAGAAGGCTCGGCTGGCCTGGGAGCTGTATCTTAAGATGGAGACCTCATCCGAGTCCTTCAGCCTGCTGCAGCTCATCGCAAACGACTGCTACAAGGTGCCGCCTCTGCCTCTTGACTTCTGTGTGTCTCCCTGCCGGCCTCTCCCTCCCCTCATGCTTTCTGTTCCTCTCTCTCAGATGGGTCAGTTCTACTACTCGGCGAAGGCATTCGATGTCCTGGAGAGGCTGGATCCCAGCCCCGAGTACTGGGAGGGGAAGAGAGGTGCCTGTGTGGGCATCTTCCAGCTCATCCTGGCAGGCAGGGAGCCCAGGTGTGTCTGTCTGAGCATCCGTCTGTGTGTGACTCTGATCTCTGTGATTCTGACCTGTGTGTGTGACTCTGATGTCTGTGTGTGTGACTCTGATGTCTGTGTGTGTGTGTGAGACTCTGATGTCTGTGTGTGTGAGACTCTGATGTCTGTGTGTGTGAGACTCTGATGTCTGTGTGTGTGAGACTCTGATATCTGTGTATTTGTGACTCTGACCTGTGTGTGTGACTCTGAGCTGTGTGTTTGACGCTGATCGCTGTGTGTGTGTGACTCTGATCTCTGTGTGTGTGACTTTGACCTGTGTGTGTGACTCTGATGTCTGTCTGTGGGACTCTGAGCTGTGTGTGGGACTCTGAGCTGTGTGTGGGACTCTGAGCTGTGTGTGGGACTCTGAGCTGTGTGTGAGACTCTGAGCTGTGTGTGTGTTTTAGGGAGACCCTGAGGGAAGTGCTGCCCTTGCTGAGGAACACGGGGAACCCCCAGGTGGAGTACATCATCAGGGCCCTAAGAAAATGGGCGAAAGACAACAGAGTCTCACTGTAACTCCCTACTGCAGGGGCACACAGCAACACACAGCCAGTGTGTCAGTCCTGATTGTATATACCTGCTCTCATGTTATACAGTAGATAGTGCTCTTTTGTTTTATACAAAACTCTTTTGATTCATAGTTATCTCATATATTTTACACTTCTGTACATATGATCTGTAATTAAAGAACAGTTTTGAATGAAAATTGTGTTGTTACCGTACTGTTCCAATGGGATCGGGTTTCATCATCATCATCACTCCTGTAGAGCAGCTGAACAGACACTCAGTCTGTAACAACACATCTGCACCTCTGTGTCCTGTGTCAGGGGGACAGTGGGGTTACAGACAGAGACTGGACACTGGAGCTGGAGAGAGGATAGAGTCACCCAGAACCCCCCACTGACACCCTTCATCATTATCATCACCACTCTCCTTATTCATAGTGAAATAACTCAATGCAGGGTCGTGGTGTTCTGGAGTGTACCCTGGTATTCTGTACAGAGGCAGAAGATACTGAGAGGGACTGGGCAAACGCACAGCAGATACTCTAGAGACACAGTCTGCCCTTGGAGTGTGAAGAGGATGAGACACTGGAGCAGCTGGTGACACCCCTCCCAACTCCTAAACACAGAGTGTGGACATGCAGACTCCACACAGAGGGTGCTGAATTCTGTGTCAAACCCAGGAACCAATCATCACATTTTCCTCTTAATGTAGCAGTTTATTTGCCTTTGGATTCCCTTTTCCCCAGTGGGCTTTTGGATTTGAGCCGGGTCTTTCTCTTTCGCGGTGGGAAAGTCCAGGCGTGCAGTACGTGAGGCTCAGCCGCCGCCTGCCCGTGGCGTCTCTGCCGACTCCGGGGGCGGTGTAAACAATGGACTTCCGTTCGGGGTGTAATTACTGTCATGTCACAAAAATGTTATCCGTCAGCATTTCATGTGCGGGCAGAAAACTGTGCTGCCTGAGCGCCCATTTTGGCTCACAGACTCGTTTGTCCATTTACACTCAGAGCCTCGCGTTGAGCCCCAATGGCCTCAGATTCAGCCCTGCAAGGCCAAGCCTCCCGCTGCTCCTCTATTGTCGACATCGCGGCTGTGGAGGCGGGGTTACACCGGCTTCCCGAGGTTTGATTGGACGGAGCCTCAGAAGAAGGGCTGTGACCCGGCCGTGGCCACGCCTCCCTCCGGCGCCGCGGCCCCGCGCAGGCGCAGTGAGCTCCCTCCTGAGAGCGGTGTGTATTTACCCCGAATCCAAGATGGCTTCCCTGAGTCTTCCCGGATCGTAAGCGAGCGAACCAGAAACGCCGAAGCGCTACTTTTTGTACTTCACAAGCCTCGCAGAGCCCCTCAGCCTGAGCAGGAAGGGAGAGAGCCACCCGCCCCCGAAAGCAGGGCACGACTCTCAGCTCCTCCCGGGCGGTGCGCGGTTGCACAGCCGAGCCGCAGCGCAGCTCGCCGGCGGCCGGGCAGCGAGGTGAGGCGCCATGGCCGAGCCCAGGAAGGTCCCCTTCGTCACCCTCTCCTCGCCGGAGCCCAGGAAGCGGCGGCGGGAGGACGAGGCCGGCAGCCCCGGGGACTTGCAGCCCGGCGGCGGGGGAGCCGGGGTGCTGCTGGCCAAGGACAGCGGGGAGGTGGCGGCGGAGCGGCGAGGCATCACCGTGCGGCTGAACCTGCGGCTGTCCGAGCCCAGCGACCAAGCCTCGGCCGAGTTCAACTACTGCGAGCTGCTGCAGGCCCTGCAGGTGAGGCGCCCGTGTGGCTGGGCGGTCCGGTCCGGTCAGAGCCCCAGATCACGGCGGCGGGATCCACTCCGGGTCTTTCCGGCTGCCGGCCTGCGTGGTGTTATTTTACTTGTCCTCCTGCAGGATTAGATAAAATACAGATTTCTGTTCCTGCCATCTGCTGCAATATGGAAGATCTCCAGCTTCTGTTCTGAGCACTAGAGTTAATACATTTGTCTGGTGCTGTTTATACAGCTGTGATCTAGTGTCTCACACTGGTGCGGTCTGTGTACATTGGTGATCTAGTGTCTCACACTGGTGCGGTCTGTGTACAGGGGTGATCTAGTGTCTCACACTGGTGCGGTCTGTGTACATTGGTGATCTAGTGTCTCACACTGGTGCGGTCTGTGTACAGGGGTGATCTAGTGTCTCACACTGGTGCGGTCTGTGTACAGGGGTGATCTAGTGTCTCACACTGGTGCGGTCTGTGCACAGGGGTGATCTAGTGTCTCACACTGGTGCAGTCTGTGCACAGGGGTGATCTAGTGTCTCACACTGGTGCAGTCTGTGCACAGGGGTGATCTAGTGTCGCACACTGGTGCGGTCTGTGTACAGGGGTGATCTAGTGTCTCAAACTGTTGCGGTCTGTGTACAGGGGTGATCTAGTGTCTAACACTGGTGCAGTCTGTGTACAGCTGTGATCTAGTGTCTCACACTGGTGCGGTCTGTGTACAGGGGTGATCTAGTGTCTCTCACGCTGGTGCGGTCTGTGTACAGGGGTCATCTAGTGTCTCTTACGCTGGTGCGGTCTGTGTACATTGGTGGTCTAGTGTCTCGTGCTGGTGCGGTCTGTGTACAGGGGTGATTTAGTGTCTCACACTGGTGCGGTCTGTGTACAGGGGTGATCTAGTGTCTCACACTGGTGCGGTCTGTGTACAGCTGTGATCTAGTGTCTAACACTGGTGCAGTCTGTGCACAGGGGTGATCTAGTGTCTCTCACAGTGGTGCGGTCTGTGTACAGGGGTGATCTAGTGTCTAACACTGGTGCGGTCTGTGTACATTGGTGATCTAGTGTCTCACACTGGTGCAGTCTGTGTACAGGGGTGATCTAGTGTCTCACACTGGTGCGGTCTGTGTACAGGGGTGATCTAGTGTCTCACACTGGTGCGGTCTGTGTACAGGGGTGATCTAGTGTCTCACACTGGTGCGGTCTGTGTACAGGGGTGATCTAGTGTCTCACACTGGTGCAGTCTGTGCACAGGGGTGATCTAGTGTCTCTCATGCTGGTGAGGTCGGTGTATGGGGGTGATCTAGTGTCTCTCACGCTGGGAGGTCGGTGTACGGGGTGATCTAGTGTCTCTCACGCTGGTGAGGTCGGTGTACGGGGTGATCTAGTGTCTCTCACGCTGGTGAGGTCGGTGTACGGGGTGATCTAGTGTCTGTGCTCTTGCACGCTTTCTCTCTTTTTGGTGAAGAAGTCCTCAGAGTCTGCCCCCTTTGACCCCAGCGACCCCTTTGGCGACGATGAGAAGGAGCGACGGGAAGTGGAGGCCCTGGCGAGGAAGTTCGAGTCCAAATATGTGAGTCTGGGTCCTGTGTGCTGCCAGGGGGGGGTCTCGCGGGGGCTGCGAGTCTGACGCTGTCTGCGTGTCTCTTTGTCTGTCAGGGCGGCGCAGGGAAGAAGAGGAGAAAAGACAGACTGCAGGACCTGATCGATATCGGCTTCGGGTACGACGAGACTGACCCATTCATCGACAACTCCGAGGCTGTGAGTGTCCTCTCCTCTTGCTCTCTCTCTCTGAGCCGAGTGTCCTGTCTCTGTCTCTGTCTCTGAGCTGAGAGTGTCCCTCAGTAACCTCCTCTCTGTCTCTCTCTCTCTCACAGCTGAGAGTGTCCCTCAGTAACCTTCTCTCTGTGTTTCAGTATGATGAGCTGGTTCCAGCCTCCTTGACCACCAAGCTGGGGGGCTTCTACATCAATACCGGCACCCTGCAGTTCAGACAGGCCTCTGAGTCTGAGGGAGAGGAGGGTGAGAGGAAGAGCAAGCATTATAGAGTGAGTTTACAACATCTCTACCCTGCACACGCTGTACTGAGGAAGAGCAGTGTGAGTCTACACTGACACTACACTCTGCACACGCTGTACTCCTGAGGAAGAGCAGTGTGAGTCTACACTGACACTACACCCTGCACACGCTGTACTGAGGAAGAGCAGTGTGAGTCTACAGCACTGACACTACACTCTGCACACGCTGTACTCCTGAGGAAGAGCAGTGTGAGTCTACACTGACACTACACCCTGCACACGCTGTACTGAGGAAGAGCAGTGTGAGTCTACACTGACACTACACCCTGCACACGCTGTACTGAGGAAGAGCAGTGTGAGTCAACACTGACACTACACCCTGCACACGCTGTACTGAGGAAGAGCAGTGTGAGTCTACAGCACTGACACTACACCCTGCACACGCTGTACTCCTGAGGAAGAGCAGTGTGAGTCTACACTGACACTACACCCTGCACACGCTGTACTGAGGAAGAGCAGTGTGAGTCTACACTGACACTACACCCTGCACACGCTGTACTGAGGAAGAGCAGTGTGAGTCAACACTGACACTACACCCTGCACACGCTGTACTCCTGAGGAAGAGCAGTGTGAGTCTACACTGACACTACACCCTGCACACGCTGTACTGAGGAAGAGCAGTGTGAGTCTACACTGACACTACACTCTGCACACGCTGTACTGAGGAAGAGCAGTGTGAGTCTACACTGACACTACACCCTGCACACGCTGTACTGAGGAAGAGCAGTGTGAGTCTACACTGACACTACACCCTGCACACGCTGTACTCCTGAGGAAGAGCAGTGTGAGTCTACACTGACACTACACTCTGCACACGCTGTACTCCTGAGGAAGAGCAGTGTGAGTCTACACTGACACTACACCCTGCACACGCTGTACTCCTGAGGAAGAGCAGTGTGAGTCTACACTGACACTACACCCTGCACACGCTGTACTGAGGAAGAGCAGTGTGAGTCTACACTGACACTACACTCTGCACACGCTGTACTCCTGAGGAAGAGCAGTGTGAGTCTACACTGACACTACACCCTGCACACGCTGTACTGAGGAAGAGCAGTGTGAGTCTACACTGACACTACACCCTGCACACGCTGTACTCCTGAGGAAGAGCAGTGTGAGTCTACACTGACACTACACCCTGCACACGCTGTACTGAGGAAGAGCAGTGTGAGTCTACACTGACACTACACTCTGCACACGCTGTACTGAGGAAGAGCAGTGTGAGTCTACACTGACACTACACCCTGCACACGCTGTACTGAGGAAGAGCAGTGTGAGTCTACACTGACACTACACCCTGCACACGCTGTACTCCTGAGGAAGAGCAGTGTGAGTCTACACTGACACTACACTCTGCACACGCTGTACTCCTGAGGAAGAGCAGTGTGAGTCTACTCTGACACTACACCCTGCACACGCTGTACTCCTGAGGAAGAGCAGTGTGAGTCTACACTGACACTACACCCTGCACACGCTGTACTGAGGAAGAGCAGTGTGAGTCTACACTGACACTACACTCTGCACACGCTGTACTCCTGAGGTTAAGTTGCCTCTTTTCCATTTCTCACTGTGTCTTGTGCTGCTTTGTCAGAAGATGAAGGACGGTGAGGACCGAGCGATGAAGAAGAGAAAGAGGAAGGATGAGGGCAGCAGCCTGGAGAAAGAGAAGAAGCCAAGAAAGAACAGAGTACCCAAACAGCCAGGGTGAGCCCTGCCTTCACACGCACACGCAGACGCAGACGCACACACACTGCCCCCTGCATGGGCCCACGCACACACACTGACTGACCGCTCTCTCCTGTGCAGTGTGTCGGCCCTGAACGCTCACCGACCGGACAAGAAGAAGAGGAAGAAGCTGATGAAGGACTCTCTGTCCCTGGCGGCCATGCTGCGCCGCTTCACGCGCGAGAAGGAGGAGATGCGCAAGAAGCAGGCGCTGTCGGGCGCCGCGCTGCCCCCCCCGCAGGCCCGGCCCGTGCCGCCGCCGCCCCCCCCCAGCGCTGCGCCCGCCGCTGCAGCTGAGCTGGCGCCCGACCCCGCCGTCATGTCCCTGCTGGGCTCGGCCACCGACGGCGACATGCTGCAGGACCTGCTGGCGGACCTGGACTTCGACCGCCTGCTGGACGCGTCCCCGACCCGCAGCCCCGAGGAGAACGGCGCGCTCCCGGGGGCGGCGGCCAAGGGGGGGCCCCTGGGCCCCAGGCAGGGTGCAGGGCTGCTGTCGCCCCCCCCGCTCCCCGAGGGCTTGCCCGCGCCCCTCCTGAAGCGCATCGAGGACCTGCGAGCGGTCAGTGCCCGTCGCACACTTCCCCCGCCACTCTTGGTATAGAGCAGGGCAGCAGGCAGAGCCCGGGCCTGCGGGCGCCGCTGCTGCCCTGTAGAGACAGACAGGTGGAGAGGAGAGGGACAGGTAGAGAGCAGAGCAGAGAGGGACAGACAGGTCAGTGCTCCTGGTCAGCTGGCGGGGGTGGCAGGCGGACTGTGTACCCGCTGAGCTGTGTCCTGCCCCGTGCTGACGCCTCTCTGTCTCCCCAGGCGTCTCGGCAGTTCGATGAGGAGGGCAGGAAGAAGTTCTTCACTCTGGACATGAACAACATCCTCCTGGAGTGAGTTTCTCTGATTCAGTCTTTTTCTCAGGCTAAGACACACACACACACACACACTCACACACCTGCACACTCTCTGTGCAGTGTCAGTGTACAGTAGTGTGCAGGAGGAGTGTGTGTATTAACCCCTCTCTCTCTCAGTGCAGTGTCAGTGTACAGTAGTGTGCAGGAGGAGTGTGTGTATTAACCCCTCTCTCTCAGTGCAGTGTCAGTGTGCAGGAGGAGTGTGTGTATTAACCCCTCTCTCTCTCAGTGCAGTGTCAGTGTACAGTAGTGTGCAGGAGGAGTGTGTGTATTAACCCCTCTCTCTCTCAGTGCAGTGTCAGTGTCCAGTAGTGTGCAGGAGGAGTGTGTGTATTAACCCCTCTCTCTCAGTGCAGTGTCAGTGTACAGTAGTGTGCAGGAGGAGTGTGTGTATTAACCCCTCTCTCTCTCTCAGTGCAGTGTCAGTGTACAGTAGTGTGCAGGAGGAGTGTGTGTATTAACCCCTCTCTCTCAGTGTCAGTGTACAGTAGTGTGCAGGAGGAGTGTGTGTATTAACCCCTCTCTCTCTCAGTGCAGTGTCAGTGTACAGTAGTGTGCAGGAGGAGTGTGTGTATTAACCCCTCTCTCTCTCTCAGTGCAGTGTCAGTGTACAGTAGTGTGCAGGAGGAGTGTGTGTATTAACCCCTCTCTCTCAGTGCAGTGTCAGTGTACAGTAGTGTGCAGGAGGAGTGTGTGTATTAACCCCTCTCTCTCTCTCAGTGCAGTGTCAGTGTACAGTAGTGTGCAGGAGGAGTGTGTGTATTAACCCCCCTCTCTCTGTCTCTCAGTATTGAGCTGCAGGTGCAGGAACAGTCTCTGGAGGTCAGAGCTGCAGTTTACTCTCACCTGGAGGCCTTTGTTCCCTGCAACAAGGAAGCTCTGCTGAAAAGGCTGAAGAAACTCAACCTTAACATACAGGTAAAGACAGCTGCAGATTGTTGTCTTGTCTCCCTGTCTCTGTGCTCTCTGTCTTCATCAGAACTGCTCTGATTGTGTCATTGTCTTCTCAGTGGGGGCTCACTAGTGTCCTGTCTGTCTCTCTCTCTCTCTCTCGGCGGGGGCTCGCTGGTGTCCTGTGTCTGTCTCTCTCTCTCAGTGGGGCTCACTGGTGTCCTGTCTGTCTCTCTCTGTCAGGATGACAGGCTGAGGAACCCTCTGATGAAGCTCAAGCTGGCTGTGTGCAGTGTGATGCCGGACCAGATTGCTCGCTACAACATGGACTGCCAGGCCCGGGCGGCCAAGTACGCAGCTGCACCGGCTCAGTGTGTGTGTGTGTGTGTGTGTGTGTGTGTGTGTGAGCGCGTGTGTGTGAGCGCCCCTCGGCCGCGTCGGGGTGTCTGTGTGTGAGCGCCCCTCGGCCGCGTCGGGGTGCCTGTGTGTCTGTGTGAGCGCCCCTCGGCCGCGTCGGGGTGCCTGTGTGTCTGTGTGAGCGCCCCTCGGCCGCGTCGGGGTGCCTGTGTGTCTGTGTGAGCGCCCCTCGGCCGCGTCGGGGTGCCTGTGTGTGTGTGAGCGCCCCTCGGCCGTGTCGGGTGCCTGTGTGTGTGTGAGCGCCCCTCGGCCGCGTCGGGGTGCCTGTGTGTGTGTGAGCGCCCCTCGGCCGCGTCGGGTGCCTGTGTGTGTGTGAGCGCCCCTCGGCCGCGTCGGGTGCCTGTGTGTGTGTGAGCGCCCCTCGGCCGCGTCGGGGTGCCTGTGTGTGTGTGAGCGCCGCTCAGTGATGTCGGGGTGCCTGTGTGTGTGTGAGCGCCGCTCAGTGATGTCGGGGTGCCTGTGTCTGTGTGTGAGCGCCGCTCAGTGATGTCGGGGTGCCTGTGTCTGTGTGTGAGCGCCCCTCAGTGATGTCGGGGTGCCTGTGTGTGTGTGAGCGCCCCTCAGTGATGTCGGGGTGCCTGTGTGTGTGTGAGCGCCGCTCAGTGATATCGGGGTGCCTGTGTGTGTGTGAGCGCCCCTCAGTGATGTCGGGGTGCCTGTGTGTGTGTGAGCGTCGCTCAGTGATGTCGGGGTGCCTGTGTGTGTGTGTGTGTGAGCGCCCCTCAGTGATGTCGGGGTGCCTGTGTGTGTGTGAGCGCCCCTCAGTGATGTCGGGGTTCCTGTGTGTGTGTGTGAGCGCCCCTCAGTGATGTCGGGGTGCCTGTGTCGCTGCAGGCAGCAGGGCGAGGAGGGAGACCGGAACGGCTCTGAGGAAGAGGATGAGGAGAAGCCAGGCCGGAGGGTCATGGGGCCGCGCAAGAAGTTCGTCTGGGACGAGCGGCTCAGGTGGGCGGCGGCGTGCCGGCGAGCAGCTGCAGGCCGTGTCGTCGCGGTGTGAGCCTCCTGTTGTCTTTCTCCAGTGTGTCGAATGCAGTGGCCTTGCCTCGGTGTTGCCCCGGCTGCCTCGGTGTTGCCCCTGCGCTGCGGTGGTGCCCCTGTGCTGCAGTGTTGCCGCCTGGTGACTGTGGCTCTGCTGTGTTGCAGGGCGCTGCTGTGTAACCTGGTCCGGGTGAAGCTGGGCTGCTATGAGCTGGAGTCGCAGTGCGCCCTGTCTGTGGAGGACTACCTCAAGGCCTTCATGGAGACCGAGGTCAAGCCCCTCTGGCCCAAGGGCTGGATGCAGGCCAGGTCAGTCCAGCGGTCCACAGGCCGGTAGCCCCAGGCCGAGATCCTCTGGAGCCTGTCTGCTCCTTCACCCTCTCGTCTCTCTTTGTCAGGATGCTGTTCAAGGAGAGCCGCACTGTGCACAGTCATCTGACAGGAAACCCGTGAGTTCACACTCCTGCACACTGACACTCGGTGACGCACTCTCTGTGCTCTCACTCTCCCCCTGCTGCCCTCTCTCACTCTCTCCCCCTGCTGCCCTCTCTCTCTCTCTCTCACTCTCACTCTCTCTCTCTCTCTCTCTCTCACTCTCCCCCTGCTGCCCTCTCTCACTCTCTCTCTCTCTCTCTCTCTCTCTCCCCTGCTGCCCTCTCTCTCTCTCACTCTCCCTGATGCTCTCCTGCTGATCCGCTGTCTCTTGTGTCCTCTCCCTGTCCCGTAGAGCCAAGAAGAAGATTGTCCCGGTGGCCAAGTCCAAGTCCCCGCGGGTGAGTGTCCTGTCCATCCGGCTGCCTGGCCGTCCGGCGCTGTGGGGCGCCGGCACTGACCTGCCCCTCCCCCTCTCTCTGCAGGAGGGAGCCTGGGTCCCCCGCCCGTCGCAGACCGGCCCTCTGGCCGCCGGCCCGGTCCCCGCCCCCTCGGGGCGCCAGGGGGGCACCCCCCAGCCGAGCGGCGCCCCGCGGAGGCAGCCCTCGCCGCCCGAGACGATCTGCCTGGACGACTCCCTGGACGAGGCCCTGGCTGCCCCCTCGCTGGACTCCATCTCTCAGGCCCTGGCTCTGCTCAGCAGCGCCGCCAAGGGGCTGGTGCAGAACGACAGCCCCCCCTCCTCGCCGCCGCTGCCCCCCGCCAAGAAGCCCCCGGCCCCCGCCGCCCCCCAGCTCCCCGCCCAGCTCAAGAAGGAGCCCCCGTCTCCCCCCGGCCCCACCGCTGCCCCCCCCTCTGCCTCCCGGCCGCTGCTGCACGGGCTGTCGGGGTCCGCGGGCGGCGGGAGCCGGAACGAGGGGTTCCCGCTGGCCAAGGCCCCGCCGCCCCCCGCGGGGCCCGCCCAGGCGCCGCGGCAGACGCACGTGCCCTCCCACTCGCACCCTCACGCCGGCCGGGCCACCCCCACCGGCGCCTCGCCCTCCGCGGGCGCCAAGCCGCCAGCGCACCCCCCAGCCGCCGCGCAGAAGCCCCGCCCGCCCCCCACCGCCTCCCCGCTCGTGCCCCCCACCGGGGCGCAGAGCAAGCCCTACGCGCCCGTGGCCAAGGCCGGGCCAGGGCCCCCGCTGGCCATGAAGGGGAGCCACGCCGCGGTGCCGTTCTCGGGCAGGACGGCGCCCCTGGGCGGCTCGGGGACCCCCAAGACCCCGCAGCAGCAGCAGCAGCACCCGCAGACTGCGAGGTCTCCCCACGCGCACCCCAAGAGCTCCCCCTCGCCCTCCCTCGCCCACCCCGCCGCCAAGCCGCCACACCACCAGCCCAACTTCGTCACTCCCATGCAGGCCACGCTCACCAAGTCCTCCCACAGCACCCCCCCCATCATCAAGCTCACCAACGCCCCGCCCCCCCGGCCCCCCCGGCCGCCCGCCCCCCGGCTGCCGGCCAGCCCCGCTGGCTCCTACGCCCCCAAGCCCAGCTTCCGCCCCCCGTACGCGGTTCAGGGGGCGCCGGTGAAGTCCGCGCAGTCCAGCTTTGGCCTGGTGGGGTGCAAGCCGGCCCCCCAGGGCCCCAGTAGCAGCAGTAGCCCCGCCCCGTCGGTGACACGCCCCGCCCCGCCCCCATCTTCTAGCCCCGCCCCTTCGTCCACACGCCCCGCCCCCTCGCCCGCGCGCCCTGCCCCGTCCCCCGCCTCCAGCCCCGCCCCCTCGCCTTCGGTCAATCACCGACGCTCCTGCCCCTCCCCGGCCCAGAGGTCAGCGGGGGTCGCGGGGATCGCGGGGTCGGCGGCTAAACCCGTGGTGAGCCGGACCGTCGCCACGCCTCCGGCCACACAACAGACACTAACTCAGGTGAGGAGCGCGGGTGTCTCGGCGATTGGGCAAGGTCCGGGGGGCAGGGCAGGCTCGGTGACCGTCTCTCTCTCCCCTCAGGTGACCTCAGGGGGGGGTCTGCTAGCCACACCCTCCTCGCTGCCACTGATGTCCCCGGGCCTGGGCGCCACGCAGGGGGGCGCGCTGGGGGCGTTCGGCATGTTGGGAGGGCTGGTGCCCGTCTCCCTCCCCTTCCAGTTTCCCCTGCTGAACTTCACCCACTCCGCCACAGGGGGCGCCACTGCCAGCACAGCTAGCGCCAGCTCAGGGTACAGCCTGGCACAGAGTAAGTGTTCAGGGCCCGGAGAACCCCGGGCCAGGACCCTGTGTGCCTGCTTGTGTACATCCTTCTGCACTCCAGAGTGTCTCTCTGCGGGCTCTTCCCCGTGTGCGTGTCTGTGCGTGTCTGCGGGCTCTTCCCCGTGTGCGTGTCTGTGCGTGTCTGCGGGCTCTTCCCCGTGTGCGTGTCTGTGCGTGTCTGCGGGCTCTTCCCCGTGTGCGTGTCTGTGCGTGTCCGCGGGCTCTTCCCCGTGTGCGTGTCTGTGCGTGTCTGCGGGCTCTTCCCCGTGTGCGTGTCTGCGGGCTCTTACCTGTGCGTTGCAATGTTGCTGTGTCTTCACTGTGCTGTGTTGCAGTGTAGCTATGTGTTGCTGTGTTGCAGTCTCCTCTCTGTGATAGTCTGTCTCATGTTTCTCTTTTCTCTTTCGTCTGCTGTTCTTCCATCTTCACTTGTCCTCCACACCTGTTTCTGTTCCTTTCCATCTGTTGCTCCTCCTCTCTCCCTCGATCGCTCTCTCTCCATCCCTCTCTCTCTCCATCCCTCTCTCTCCCTCTCTCTCCAGATCTGTTAAAGAGTCTGCAGTCTGGTCCGCAGGTTCCTCTCCCTCCTCACTTACAGCACGCTTTCTCAGGTAACGCCAGCTGCCGCCTGCTGCTGCTCCTTCTCACTGACGCCCGTGTGTCTGTGTTCGACTCTCCTGTCTGTCCACTGTCCTGCTCGCCTGCCTGTCCCCAAGCAAGCACCGCTGAGCGCACAGCACACAGCTCAGCACACACACACACACAACAACACACCCTGCACACACCACACCCCAGATCCCACAGCACACAGCGCACAGCACACAGCTCAGACACACACACACACACAACAACACACAGCACACCCTGCACACACCACAGCGCACGCACCCTGCACAGCAGACACACCCCAAATCCCACACCCCACAGCACACAGCACCCCCCCACACACACAACAACACACCCTGCACACCCCAAATCCCACAGCACACAGCTCAGCACACACACACACAACAACACACCCCACACCCCACACCCCACAGCACACAGTGCACATGCTCCGCACAGCATCCCCCCTGCACGCAACACTCCCCACACACACAACACACCCTGCACACACCACAGCGCACAGCACACGCACCCTACAGCACACAGCGCACAGTGCACATGCTCCACACAGCACACACACTCCAGCGCATGTGCGCTGACACACACACACTCTGGGGTCCTGGTGTTCTGGCTGAGTCTCCGTGTCTCTTTCAGACTCCAGCCAAAGCCAGGGGGGAGAGGTGAAGAGGAAGTCTCATTGACCAGTCAGCATATGGAGACAGAGGCAGGACCACCCTCTGGGAGGAGCCAGAGTGCCCTGGACCAATCGGGACCGAGGAGGACGGGCTGGGGCTGGCTCAGTGTGACTGCGGATCACAACGAACGGATGAATCATGATATTATCGTTAATATTATTATTGAGGATCACAGAGTGATTTTGTTGAACTGTTAGGTTATTTTTATTTTTGTCAATGTTTACATGGACTAGACCCCGATCACTGTGCAGATTAGGAGGGCAGGTGCTGTGTCCATGGAGTCAAGAGTAGTCTGGTCTCAGGGATGTAGGACAGACAGGGGGCACTGTCTGCGCTGGGCTCAGGGCTGTGGGACAGACAGGGGGTGCTGTCTGGTCTGTCTGCGCTGGGCTCAGGGCTGTGGGACAGACAGGGGGTGCTGTCTGGTCTGTCTGCGCTGGGCTCAGGGCTGTGGGACAGACAGGGGGTGCTGTCTGGTCTGTCTGTGCTGGGCTCAGGGCTGTGGGACAGACAGGGGGTGCTGTCTGGTCTGTCTGCGCTGGGCTCAGGGCTGTGGGACAGACAGGGGGTGCTGTCTGGTCTGTCTGTGCTGGGCTCAGGGCTGTGGGACAGACAGGGGGTGCTGTCTGGTCTGTCTGCGCTGGGCTCAGGGCTGTGGGACAGATAGGGGGTGCTGTCTGGTCTGTCTGCGCTGGGCTCAGGGCTGTGGGACAGACAGGGGGTGCTGTCTGGTCTGTCTGCGCTGGGCTCAGGGCTGTGGGACAGACAGGGGGTGCTGTCTGGTCTGTCTGCGCTGGGCTCAGGGCTGTGGGACAGATGGGGCACAGGGCTGTCTGACTGTCCAGCGGGCTGCGCTGGTCTCTGTGCTGAGAGGAAGTATGACACTCGTGCAGCTGGACGCTGCCATCCCTGTCTACCTCTGTCCTCTGTCCCCCTGGGTTAGGGTTAGTGTGAGTATGTCAGAGTGACCGCCTGGACACAGCTGGCCTGCGGAATTGACCGGAGGCCTGCTGTCACCTGCGCCCTCCCTGGTCCGGCTCCCTGGTTCTGGCCCCGTTCCGAAGATCAGGAGTAAGGGGGCCCAGGTGAGGCAGGGGGGTGTGGGTCTGCTGTTCCAGCCTAGACAGGACTGAATCGGGACAGGCTAACCCCCTCAGCACTCAGTGTGGGGTAGTCCCTGCTGTCCCCCCCAGGACTGGGAATGTGGGGGTCTCCCCGCTGTCCCCCCCAGGACTGAGTGTGGGGGTTTCCTGTGTCCCCCCTGTCCCTCCAGGACTAGGAGTGTGGGGGTGTCCCCACTGTCCTCCCAGGACTGGGAGTGTCCCATGTCCCTGCTATGGGAATGGGAGGACTCCCAGAGCCAGGGTTTTGGATCGCCCCGCCTTCCCAATGTGCCCCAGGCCTCTTCAGGGTTGTGGGGGACCCCCAGGGCTGGAGACTGGGGATCCGTCTGGCTCTCAGCCTCACCCAAGTCTTGCTGATCCGGTCTTCCCGCACGTGTCTCCTGGCCACCCGGAGCAATGGGAATGAGGGAGCCGGGCAGAGCCGGGGGCTGCTCTGCTGCTGTTCCTGCCCTGACCACAAGAGGGTCCCACAGCTCCAGAGAACTGGCACAACATTGGCCAGGCGCCTGGGACAAATGCGATCATTCGGTAACGAGGAATTGGCTCAGCTCTTTTGTGGTCTTGGCAAGATGAATCGAAAATATTTATGATTGGAGTATAGACCTCAATATGTGATCATATTTATTAAGAGCTGACTTCTGAAAGAAAAGCATCTTAACTAGCGCCCAGGGCCTCTCTCGCTACCTGGCCATCCTCTGTGGAGCTGCAGGCTGGAGTGCCCCTGCCCCTGCCCCGCCCCGTGTGCACAGTGCACTAGTCTCCCTGACGGGCGTCCTGGTGGCCTCCACTCTGACTGCTGTTACTACTCTGACTGTTATTGCAGTTTGTAGCTATAACTGTTCTGTACGGTATTTTTAAAAATAAATATCTAGGGATAGGAGTCCGATGAATCACGGAGCTGCTGCCACATCAGTCTGCTGTTTGTGTGCGAGAGGCTGGAGTGTGTCGTCGGTGTGCGAGAGGCTGGAGTGTGTCGTCGGTGTGCGAGAGGGCTCCCGGACAGGTCAGATCCAGCCCAGGTTTTGCCACCGGCCGCAGGAATTGTGGCTTCTGAGTGGGCGGGGGAGGAGCTGGCGTGGATTGCTGCGGAGCGGGAGTCTGGCAGCCTGGAGAACAGTGTGCGCGGTCGGGCAGTGGGGTGTCCCTGGTCCCGGGGCTGGGGGACCACGCTGCCCAGGGAAACGACCTCCTGCGTCTCCGGGTCAGTTGTGACGTCGGGGTCCGGTGCTGGGCTGGCCTTCACACTCCACAGGGAGCCTCGAACCCGGGTTCCTCCGTCATTCAGATTAACTGGATTTCGTTAAACAACTCTACACACAGAACAAGGCCTTAGTTCGTAGACATCAGTACAAACTATGCAGAAAAAAATGTTATGTAGCTTGAATTTTTGTTTTACTGTGTCTTTGAGTTTCAGTCTGTCGGTGCATGTTTGTGAGTGTGGCTGTGAGTCTGTCAGTGTCTGGGAGTTGCTCTCGGTGTGAGAGTTTGTGTGAGTGATTCCAAGTGTCAAGAGAGTCACTCTGTGAGCGAATCTGTTTTCTGTCTCTGTCTTCAGGCTGATTCCCAAAGATCAGTCAGTCTGGTGGGGGGGCTGGGGAGGAGCTTTGTGTGAAGATTGAAACCTGAAAAGTTTTAATTTCTTTCCAGTTGGTTGTTTTTTTAGATTTATTTTGGTTTCTTAATAAAAATGGCTCAAATATGTTACCGTGTCCAAATTGTCTTTTAACAAGCATGTGCAGAGAGAGGGTTAAGCAGTTAATGGAGCTACAGAGAAACACCTCCGGTGTCCACACCTCCCGTCCTGACCTTGACCTCCAGTGTGTCCACACCTCCTGCCCCTGCCCCTACCCCTGGTGTGTCCCTTGTGCATGAATGTCTCCACACACCCAGAAGACGCGGCGCTGACCCAGACCACAGCAGCCAGATGACAGGCCAGAGCCGTCAGCAGGTTTATTATCACAGCAGTGCAGTAACAGACACGCCTGTGCAACAGCAGAGCCACACGACCGCTCAGAGGCAGCTGGAAGAGTGTCCATGTACAGTTTCGTCCAGCGACGTGGCCGGTGCCCCTTGGCCACAGAGGGGTGTCCTGCCAGCGTGAGGATCAGGTCGCCCCTCAAGTACAAGGTGGGGGTGAGGCAGCCCCCGCCGATGTCTCGCTCGAAGGCACAGAGTTCAGATAACATTAAACCCTCATGCAGCTGCGCAGCTGGAGGTCACACCTGGAGTGGCCCTCAGGCTTGAGCACAGGTGTGGCCCTGCCTCGCTGGTGAGAAGTGGTGAAGAGGAGTTGCACGTTCGTCCTGTTGGTGTCCCAGCGGACAGGGCCCGGGTATTCTGGGACAGCTCTCGGGGGCCGGTGGGGGGCCGGGGACTGTGGGGGCCCCTCACTGCTGCACTGTGTACTTCCTCTTGCCCACCTCTGTCAGCAGTGAGCCCACCGTGGCGCCGACCGCGGCCCCCAGGGGCCCCCCCACCAGCACCCCCAGCACGCCGCCCAGCACTGCCGCCCCGGTCGTCAGGGTGGGCAGCCGCCTCAGCAGGTCTCGCAGGGCGCGGCTCCACCGGCTGGGCGGGGCCGCGGCCTCCTGGAACAGCGGCCCGGCGAAGAACCTGCCCCTGTTCTCGCGCACCATCTGCTCCACCTTCTCCAGCAGCTCGGCCGCGCCGGGCCCGGGCCCGAGCACGTGGTACCGGTCCTCGCAGCGCTCCACCAGCTCCTGCAGGTCCGCGCGGCCCGCGCTCAGCACGTAGTCCTCCACAGCCAGCCCCGGCCGCAGCTGCTCGGCCCGCGTGAACAGCACCAGGGCGTGCCGCGCGAGGCCGGGCCCGAAGACGCCGGCCAGGGCGTCCAGCCCGCGCAGCTCGGCCGCGGCCGGCTCGCTCACGGGCACGCAGAGCAGCAGCGCGTGGGGCCCCGGCGCCGCCAGCGTGGCGCAGCGCGTCACCTGCTCCGGCGACAGCTCCGCCAGGAAGCCGGCGGGCGTGACGATCACCGCCAGCTTCCTCCCCGCCGCCACGCCCCTCCGCTTCTCGCACTGCAGCGGGCCTCCCGCGCCGCCCAGCTCCTCCCGGCCCAGGAGGGCGGCGGCCGCGGCGCCTGCCCCCGCGCCGGCCCGGCCCAGCAGCACCAGCCGCAGCTCGGAGGGGTCGGGGGCGTCCAGGAGGGGCGAGGAGGAGGAGGAGGAGCGAGCAGGGCTGCAGTCTGCGCTCGCTGAGAAGAATCTCTCCCACACTGCCAGGAGAGAAACGAGAGCCATCAGGCAGAGCAACGACACACGCAGCCACACGCACACGCACACACAGGCTTTCAATTTGTACAAACGACTGGCCACCTGAAACAGCTCAAATAAACCGCGTGATTCCGGCCTGCCCTCTCTCTCCTTGCCCCAGCGCAATGACACCTGACCGGGCGATAAAGTTGTCACCCGCTGTGGCTGACGGACCCTGGAGCGTCTCTCAGTACAGAAACAAGACCCGGCTGAGGTGCGGGGACTGAGAGAGAGAGGGGATAATATCCGGCTCATGATCACAGGCTGTTGCGCCGAGGGAGGACTCAATTGTGAAGAAGCGACTTCATGGATGTTACATTCGCAGGCGAGACTCTGCTGCTCGAGACCCAGTCATTTTCCCCTGGGGGGGATTTCGTCTGCTGAATTGTTCAACCACACAGAGGCCTACTTACATCTCTGTATGAAGCCGTTGTTGGGACTATTGTCCGACAGCTGTGCCTGGAGAGCGCCATCTACAGGAGAAAAGACAGAGGTAAATACACACACCTGCTGCACGCCGACACACTGCACTGAGAGGGAGGTCACACACTCCTACTGTCTAGTAATCACAATTCTGTATGACTCTCAGTATATCCTAGAGAGACTTTGAGCCTGCTCATTATTTGTGATTAAAAGGACGTCTCTGTGCCTCCTTGTGCTCACCTGAGGCGTCTGCGCCCTGCAGCTCCGCGGCCTCCTGCCCCTCCCCCTGCTGTGGTGCCCCCTGGGAGGAGCTCAGTGCGTGCAGGAGCCCCTGAGTCCGCCCTTCCTCACTCTTCCTGCTCTCCTCCTCCATCGTCTTCCTCCTCTCCTGCTCCTCAATCATCTTCCTCTTCTGCTGCTCCACCATCATCTTCCTCTCGTCTTCCATCATTTTCCTCTTCTGTTGCTCCACCACCATCTTCCTCTCCTCCATCATTTCCTCCTCCATCCTCCTCCTCTCCTCTTCCTCCTTCTTCCTCCTCGCCTCTTTCATCTTCCTTGCCTCCTCCTCCATCCTCTTCCTCTCTTGCGCTTCCATTCTCCTCCGCCCCTCCTCCTCCTCACTCCTCTCTTGCTCTCTCCCCTGCTGGCTCCTCTCGATCAGCTCCTCCTCGCGGCCTCGCGGCGCCTGCAGTGGCGCCCCCTGCTGGCTCCTCTCGATCAGCTCCTCCTCGCGGCCTCGCGGCGCCTGCAGTGGCGCCCCCTGCTGGCTCCTCTCGATCAGCTCCCCCTCGCGGCCTCGCGGCGCCTGCAGTGGCGCCCCCTGCTGGCTCCTCTCGATCAGCTCCTCCTCGCGGCCTCGCGGCGCCTGCAGTGGCGCCCCCTGCTGGCTCCTCTCGATCAGCTCCCCCTCGCGGCCTCGCGGCGCCTGCAGTGGCGCCCCCTGCTGGCTCCTCTCGATCAGCTCTGGCTCGCGGCCTCGCGGCGCCTCCAGTGGCGCCCCCTGCAGGGCGCCGCGTGTGTAGCAGCCGCCAGTCTCCCTCACCATCTCCTCCACCTTCTCCAGCAGCTGGCGCACCTGCGCGCGGTCGGCAGGGCGGCGGTTGTTGAGCACGTGGCAGCGCCCCCCGCACTGCGCCAGCACCTCCCTCAGCTCGGGGCCCGCGGTCAGGAGGTGGTCGTCCACGCTGGCGCCGCCCAGGTAGTCGCCGCAGGTGAGAAGCAGCAGCCCGTGCCGGGCCAGCGCCGCCTCCCCGAACATGTGGCAGATCTCCCGGGCCGCCTGCAGGTCCAGCTCGGAGAACTGGCCCACCGGGACGACGAGCAGGAAGGCGTGGGGCCCGGGGGCGCAGAGGGCCAGGGCGCGCTCCGTCTCCTGACGCACCCCCTCCTCCAGCCGGCCCTGGCGCCACAGCCAGCGGGGCCCCACCACCACAGACAGGCGCCGCCCCTCCGCCGCGCCCCGGCGCCACACGCACTGCAGCCCGCTGCGCTGGGGCGCCGCCACCTCACTGCGCCACAGCAGCGTGTCGCCCGACAGAGTCTTCCCAGAGCCGATGGTGCCCAACAAGACCACCCGCAGCTCAGGGGCATCAAGGAGGGCATCGTTCCCCT
This sequence comes from Lepisosteus oculatus, assembly GCF_040954835.1. Taxonomy (NCBI): domain Eukaryota; kingdom Metazoa; phylum Chordata; class Actinopteri; order Semionotiformes; family Lepisosteidae; genus Lepisosteus; species Lepisosteus oculatus. Next base: position 39,699,237 of record NC_090707.1, read on the forward strand.
CTTCATCACCACCGCCAGTTGCCCATTCTGCCAGAGAGAGAGAGGGGTTAATACACACACTCCTCCTGCACACTACTGTACACTGACACTGCACTGAGAGAGAGAGGGGTTAATACACACACTCCTCCTGCACACTACTGTACACTGACACTGCACTGAGAGAGAGGGGTTAATACACACACTCCTCCTGCACACTACTGTACACTGACACTGCACTGAGAGAGAGAGGGGTTAATACACACACTCCTCCTGCACACTACTGTACACTGACACTGCACTGAGAGAGAGAGGGGTTAATACACACACTCCTCCTGCACACTACTGTACACTGACACTGCACTGAGAGAGACAGGGGTTAATACACACACTCCTCCTGCACACTACTGTACACTGACACTGCACTGAGAGAGAGAGGGGTTAATACACACACTCCTCCTGCACACTACTGTACACTGACACTGCACTGAGAGAGAGAGGGGTTAATACACACACTCCTCCGGCACACTACTGTACACTGACACTGCACTGAGAGAGAGAGGGGTTAATACACACACTCCTCCTGCACACTACTGTACACTGACACTGCACTGAGAGAGAGAGGGGTTAATACACACACTCCTCCTGCACACTACTGTACACTGACACTGCACTGAGAGAGAGAGGGGTTAATACACACACTCCTCCTGCACACTACTGTACACTGACACTGCACTGAGAGAGAGGGGTTAATACACACACTCCTCCTGCACACTGACACTGCACTGAGAGAGAGAGGGGTTAATACACACACTCCTCCTGCACACTACTGTACACTGACACTGCACTGAGAGAGAGAGGGGTTAATACACACACTCCTCCTGCACACTACTGTACACTGACACTGCACTGAGAGAGAGGGGTTAATACACACACTCCTCCTGCACACTACTGTACACTGACACTGCACTGAGAGAGAGAGGGGTTAATACACACTCCTCCTGCACACTACTGTACACTGACACTGCACTGAGAGAGAGAGGGGTTAATACACACACTCCTCCTGCACACTACTGTACACTGACACTGCACTGAGAGAGAGGGGTTAATACACACACTCCTCCTGCACACTACTGTACACTGACACTGAGAGAGAGAGGGGTTAATACACACACTCCTCCTGCACACTATTGTACACTGACACTGCACTGAGAGAGAGGGGTTAATACACACACTCCTCCTGCACACTACTGTACACTTACACTGCACTGAGAGAGAGGGGTTAATACACACACTCCTCCTGCACACTACTGTACACTTACACTGCACTGAGAGAGAGGGGTTAATACACACACTCCTCCTGCACACTACTGTACACTGACACTGCACTGAGAGAGAGAGGGGTTAATACACACACTCCTCCTGCACACTACTGTACACTGACACTGCACTGAGAGAGAGAGAGGGGTTAATACACACACTCCTCCTGCACACTACTGTACACTGACACTGCACTGAGAGAGAGAGGGGTTAATACACACACTCCTCCTGCACACTACTGTACACTGACACTGCACTGAGAGAGTGAGGGGTTAATACACACACTCCTCCTGCACACTACTGTACACTGACACTGCACTGAGAGAGAGGGGTTAATACACACACTCCTCCTGCACACTACTGTAAACCGAGACTGAAGGAACCGCCGATGAGACCAGACAGACATGATTATCCAGATTGTCAGCCCTGCCTGAGGCATCAGCTGTCCGGAAGGTGATTTACTGAAAAGCAACCCGTGTTCTCGGAAGTAGAAACTAATACCAAACAGCACAATCGGAAACACCCACAAACACAGCGTTCCTGAATCCCAGACTGTCGTCTCTTTGTGATAGACGGGACTGTAACGAACCTACGTGAACTCATCTCTCTGTGAGAGACTACACTGTAACGAAATCGAAAGTTTTAATTTGATATTTGGAGAAGAAACATCCGATCGCCCAAACAGCCTGTAGTTTTCTGACCCAAATACCTGCTATGTTCCGACCCAAACAGCCTGTAGTGTTCCGACCCAAACAGCCTGGAATGTTCTGCCTGAACACCCTGTCCTGCACAGTAGCAGCAGTTCATCAGAGCGAAAGCGGACCCACGACTGGCGAACAGGCGGTTTCCCGGTCAGAAGAGACGAGTTTCTTTCATTCCGGTTCGGTTCGTGAGCAGAAGAAGCCCGACTGGCAGACAGGCGGCAAGCGGTTAGTCTCGGATACAGCGCCTTGCTCTCCCCGGAGAAACACTGGCAACCCCACCCTGTGTCTGCTGACGGGACGAACTCGGCTACAGGAGCACCGGACACCGGACACTCACCGGGAGCGCGACCGCTGGACATCGCGACAGGTCGGCAGCACTGTCCTCGCCGTCTGTCCGCCGCGCTCGGCGCTCGCCTCTTGTCCTCGCTGCGTGTGCGTGGGTGTGTCCCGCACCCTCCTCCTCCCGTCACTCACTCGGCTGTGGACCCGGGTGCGCCCACTCGGGTACACTCCTCAGGGCCGGGCTCGCAGGGAATCTGCGGTATTCCTCGCTGCAGGAGCCGCGGGTGGAGGACATACCTGCGCAAAGGTGCGCAGCTCGCGAGCATTGAGAATGCGGACACGCTCAGTCTTCACACTGGTCGACAAACTTAACACTCGTTTCAAATTAGAGCATCAGCTTGTCACGTGGATCATTAGTCTTCTGACAAAGAGTGTGTTAATTACTGGGCTGGCATCTGTCCCTGCTTGTACTTCAGCGGGCTGACAGCTAGGCTGCGCTCTTTCTCCCCTCCTCTTTATCATCATGGTATCGCCCTGACGACGGGGTGTTAGTCGCTCCGCTCTCAAGCCTGGAGAGGCACAGGGACCTGCCCTGCATGATTCTGTCAACAGCTGCGACACGTCCGACCTAGAGATGACTGTGCAGGAAACAGAAGAAACGAGTGTGCGTTTAAAAGGACGAAGCAATATCACTCCCCCAGGAATCCACGCCGAGCCTGTTGGAACAGTCCGCAGTTACATCCCCTGGGCTGAGAGCGTGATGTTACTGTACAGGAATCCCAGCAGCGCCTGAGACGACCAAGTTCATTCAGAGTCCAAAACAGAATTCTTATCGAAAGTATCCAGACTTTTTCCTTTATCTCCCAGTTAGAAAGACAAGGAGAAAAGGAGAATGTTGTGGGGCTCAGCTGTAAAATCACTGGGGAGCCTGCCAGCCTCCAGCAGGCCCTGAGGGCGAATCGTGTATCACTGGAGACCGTCTCTTCCCTCAGTCTGCCACAGCGCGACACAGAGGAGCAGCGGCCCGGCTCTCCTGGACAGTACGCGTTCTCAATCAGACCAGATAGTAAGACTGTGTTGTCATTCCTGCCCTGAGGGAAATGTTTTATGGACACACAGCACTCCTGTACATTTAAATAGAATGCAAACAAAAGAAAAAAAGTAAAAAACATCACTATTGCACAAATAACACATACCAACGTGTAACACTTGTAACACGTGTAACACATCACAAAACATATCGCACTCAAGTGGGTTGTAAGAGTCAAAATTGTGTTTGACATTTGCGTCGACAGCTTCAATGGATAGTGGAATAAAGGAATGTTCGGGTCTTCATCAATTTCCCTACGGGATTAATAAAGTATTATCTATGTTTGTATCTGTATACTTGTATCTGTATACTCGTATACTTGTATCTGTATACTTGTATACTTGTATCTGTATACTCGTATACTTGTGTCTGTATACTTGTATCTGTATACTTGTATACTTGTATCTGTATACTCTGTATACTTGTATACTTGTGTCTGTATACTTCCTTAAAAAGCTGATTATTTGGTGGTATAGGACAGCCCTTACGATGCACAGGCACTGTTACATTCGTGGATCTTTCGCTGTTTTTATTTTATCGGAAATGTGATCCCAAGTTTTCATTTTGTTGTGGAATGTATCTGCCCCTGGGGATAAGGAGGTGTTCGGAATGTATCTGAGTCAGCAGCCCTGGGGAACTGGGAGAACCCGTTGCGCTAGTTCTGGTTAGCCAGGCATGAGCGTCTCGCGCATCGTCCTCGAGCCGTCCACCGCCAGGGAACTCTGGGAAATCACGTTTCTCGCCGCCTCCTGGTCCTGTCCGCACAGGTACGCAGAGAGGCAGCTGTTCTCCGACACGAGCAGACGACACATCCAGATCTGCGCAAGCACTGTCCCTACTGCCAGGACTGTTAAAGTAGTGGCCAGCGATAAAGCTTGGATGTCTAAGGGTTTAAAAGTGTCTTTGAGTGAAAAGTCACTTTTCTAAAGGGAGAAACTGCAGCTGCAAGCAGAAAGACTAGGAGTTTAGGTCAAAAACGAGGAAGGAAAAAGGGATTTTTAAGGAGAATAGTTTCTGTGCAAGAAATCCTAACCAAGCGTGGGACAGTCTGACAGTGTGGATTTTAGAGATAAATGTCATGAATTAATGGGGTTCATGTCTACAGCTGAAGCCGCACAAGGCCTCTGACCCAGATGGTTTGCAGGGAAAGGTGCTCATCTAGGGGAGCTCCAACAGTTCTTGACCCACTGCTGAATTTCTGGAATGGTCCAAATATATGGAAAGTCTCCACTGTTACAGCTGTATGCAGAAAACCTGAGGCAAGGCAAAGTGACCTTTGACCTTTGCTAAGTGCACAGAGAGGGTTATTTAAAAAAATCCCTTGATTGCAGAACATCTAGATTCCTTGACAATTGCTTAGAAAGAACACAGGGGGACTGAAGATGTAGTGTTTTCAGTGAATTTAGTAGCTAGTCGGCAACAGGCAAAGTCATCTGTGTTTTGTTACTTTTACTGTGTTCCAGCTATACCAATGAAATGAAAAAGCAGGGAAATTCTGTTAATCTATGGCAGTTCGCAGGTGATCTGGCCCTGGTAGGACTGTTCACTGGGATGATAGAGAAGGGCTGACGACTTACTCTGAATAAAGAAAACTGGAAATGTGTTGTCACAGTCAAGGATGCTTCATATTAACATATGAAATGTACAAAGAACTGGCTCCTTACTACTGAACACTGGCTACAGTAATACATAAGCACTTAAACCTTTCTGCCCTATCCTCCTGTGGAGATTGGAAATTGTTACAGATAGGAATAGTATTAGATGAACATTTGAACTTTAGAGAATATCAACTGTATTTTTAAGGCTAGTCAGTGCATGTTGTTAATCAGGAAGCTGAAAGTGTTTGGAGAGTCAGTTTAAAAGGGTTTACAGGATGTTAGCAAAAAGTCTCATGGAGTGGTATATTAGCCTGAGCATTAAGAGTAAAGGGAAATGGGCCAGGATTGTTAATCTTGCTGGTGAAATAACTGGTCAGCCTCAGAGACAGCTGAAAGAGCTGCATTATACTGAAGTTCAAACGAAAGCTCAGCTGATTGCTGAGGACTCCCTCCCTCTTCAGTCCCACTGCCAGTTCAAAAAGCCAGAGGCCAAGAAACATGTCTGCAAGAAACCCTTTGCAGTCAGGATGTTAATCAGATCACTGCACACAGGATCATTTGTGTAACATGCACCAGGCAAGATTTTCTGCAGGTCCAGAACCGTTTCTTGGCTTAATGCATCTTTTTGCTGTCATATGTCAATGCTTAAGATAAATATTCACCCTTTTGGATGGACAAAGTTATATCTTATCGTCCCACTTTCATGAAGGCTGTGTGGGGGCGGATTAATCTACCAGCAGACACTGCCAGTCTGTTCTGAGCCTCCACTGTGACTAACACATCCTCTCCACCCGCAGAAACACCTCCAGGTCGAGCTGCTCTTCAGAAACACTAAGAACACTGGAGCCCTTGGAGACCGTTTCACCCCCCAGAATTCATACTGCTGGGCTTGGGTGCAGTACTGCAGCCTGCAGGCAGGAGGCAGCATCACTGTGGTGGTGGTGTCTTGTATAGCACCAGAGTCGCTTCCAAGGCTGCTGGGATGTAACCTCACTACAGACAGACCAGACAGGACAGGCTTCGTAAGAAACAGCAAACTTTATTGAGTTTGTTGAGAAAAAATTGCTGCTGCGACAGGTGGCACTCAGGACCAATCAGCGGTAGCCCCACCCCAGTCAGACGCCTGGGCAGTGGGGGCAGCTGACCAGTCCTCTGTGGCCGGCTGGGCACTCCAGTCCTCTGCAAACCAGCGGAAGGAGGGAAGGAGTTAGAACTGAGGGTAGAAACATCAAGTACCTCCATATATACCTGGACAACCAAGACAGTGACCCTCCAGGACCAGGACTGGACAGCCCACAGACACACTGACCCTCCAGCACCAGGACTGGACAGCCCCCAGACACCGGCTGTTTTAGGGGGCACCCTCTGTATGGGACGCGACCCGAGACATCTCACCTGCAAACACCTCAGTGGCTCCAGGCTCGCGCTTGACAGGGGGCCCTGAAAGACAAGAGGAGGGGTGTTACAGAGGGGCGCAGGGCTCCAGCGGTCAGCGTGGGGGTGCCCCGCGGTCCGGACGTACCTGCAGGGAACTGCTGGATGGGCACAGAGGGCACCTGCACGCCCTCGGACCAGTCAGCCACCTCGGGCTGCGCGAAGTCGGTGACGGGCGCCGTCCACTCGCCCTGGAACTCCTCCTTGCCCACAGCCTTCTCTGCAGCGGCCTGCTCCTCCTTCTCGATCTGGGGCAGGGGGAGACACGCTTACAGCCCTGACACGCCCATGCCCTGGGGCGCCTATACCCCCCCGCCCCCCCCAGCACCAGGACACTCCCAGAGGAGACACAGGCCTCGCCACTCCCCCACAAACCCCAAACACACGCACTCTGCACCTCAGGTCGGCTCAGCCCCTCACCTCCTCCGGGTCCCGGTAGAAGTACAGGTCAGGCATCACCTCCCAGGCGTGCTCCCGGGAGATGGTCCCACGCATGCGCAGCACCTCCCTGGCCAGCATCCACCACATGAGCCCCACGGAGTGAGGGCCCTGCGAGAGAGGACACGCGTCAGCCCGTGCTCTCGGCCACCGCGCCGGTACGGCTGCACGACCGCGGCCCCGCAGCAGGGGGCAGTGTGGCCAGGCCCATACCCATCTCGCCCCCCGGCCCACGGAGCAGAGGGAGGGGCGCAGAGACCCTGCGTTACTGTTGCACACAGCCTACACCCAGAGATCACCGGCCGCAGCCTCAGCTCCGGGCTCTAACAGGTGTGCATGGGAGCTCCCAGCGCGGGCCAGCAGGGCGACTCGAGCGGCGCAGACGGCGGCGGACAACTGGCAACCACGCCAGGGGGGGCGACGAGGCGCCCCAGGGGCAGTACCTTGTTGTTACAGGGGTGGCGACGAGGCGCCCCAGGGGGCAGTACCTTGTTGTTACAGGGGTGGCGACGAGGCGCCCCAGGGGGCAGTACCTTGTTGTTACAAGGGTGGCGACGAGGCGCCCCAGGGGCAGTACCTTGTTGTTACAGGGGTGGCGACGAGGCGCCCCAGGGGGCAGTACCTTGTTGTTACAAGGGTGGCGACGAGGCGCCCCAGGGGGCAGTACCTTGTTGTTACGGGGGGGGCGACGAGGTGCCCCAGGGGGCAGTACCTTGTTGTTACGGGGGGGGGGCGACGAGGTGCCCCAGGGGGCAGTACCTTGTTGTTACAGGGGGGGCGATGAGGCGCCCCAGGGGGCAGAACCTTGTTGTTACAGGGGGGGCGATGAGGCGCCCCAGGGGGCAGTACCTTGTTGTTACGGGGGGTGGCGATGAGGCGCCCCAGGGGGCAGTACCTTGTTGTTACAGGGGATGGCGATGTCCACGTATCTCAGCGGCGAGTCGGTGTTGCAGAGCGCGATGGTGGGGATGTTGACGTAGGAGGCCTCGGTCAGCGGCTGGTGGTCAGCCCGGGGATCGGTCACGATCAGCAGCCGCGGCTCGCGGAATGCCGCCTGGATCTGGTTGGTGAAGGTGCCGGGAGTGAAGCGGCCGGCGAAGGTGGTGGCGCCGGTCGCGGAAGCGAACTTGAGGACTGCGCGCTGGCGAGAGGCAGAGAGAAGAGGGAGTGAGAGTCGCCCCGCGCGCCAGCGCCCCCGGCTGGCCTCGGCCACTATCAGCCTGTGGCTCAGGTCACTATCAAACCCCAGTCATGGGGCCACAGCCCTCATGGTGTTAGCGAAAACCTGGCCGCTTGCTCTCGCACACTTCCGACACCCACAGACCGACCTCGGCCCGGGGCTTTAACAGTGTGCACCCACTCCCACCCCACTCTGAGCCGGACCCCTTCAAGACTGATACAACCCACCCAGAGACTCTCAGCAGCATAACAGAACAGAGCTGCTGGGTCACTCCTCAGCTCTGAGGGACTCTCCAGGGGAGTGCAACAGGAGAGGAAGAGTCGGCTCTGGCCCGGAGCAGCACGCCCACCTGCCCCGTGTTCCTGGAGGAGATGACGCACACGTCAGCGGGGTTTTCAATGGCCACAATGGCTCGGGCAGCCAGCAGCAGCTTCTCCCAGGTCTTTTTCAGGTTGATGATGTAAACACCTGGACAGGCACACAGAGCTCTTTACTGCCGGGCACCGGGGCCCCCTGTCCCCCCACACCCCCGCCCCCCCACACCCCCACCGCCCTCACCATCACTCTTCCTCTTGTAGACGTACTGCTCCATCTGGAAGTCCAGGTTAGTGCCGCCCAGGTGGGTCCCGGCAGCCAGGAACTTCAGCACATCCTCCTCCTTCATCTGCAGCACATCCAGACCTCCGGACATCGTGAGAGCTTCCCTTGGACAAGCAACGACGGGAAAGCTGCAGAAAACAAGAGAAGAGTTACACACTCCTCCTGCACACTACTACACTCCTATACTGACCTGACACTGCACAGAGAGAGAGAGAGAGAGAGGGGTTAATACACACACTCCTCCTGCACACTACTGTACACTGACACTGCACAGAGAGAGAGAGGGGTTAATACACACACTCCTCCTGCACACTACTGTACACTGACACTGCACAGAGAGAGAGAGGGGTTAATACACACACTCCTCCTGCACACTACTGTACACTGACACTGCACAGAGAGAGAGAGGGGTTAATACACACACTCCTCCTGCACACTACTGTACACTGACACTGCACAGAGAGAGAGAGGGGTTAATACACACACTCCTCCTGCACACTACTGTACACTGACACTGCACAGAGAGAGAGAGGGGTTAATACACACACTCCTCCTGCACACTACTGTACACTGACACTGCACAGAGAGAGAGAGGGGTTAATACACACACTCCTCCTGCACACTACTGTACACTGACACTGCACAGAGAGAGAGAGGGGTTAATACACACACTCCTCCTGCACACTACTGTACACTGACACTGCACAGAGAGAGAGAGGGGTTAATACACACACTCCTCCTGCACACTACTGTACACTGACACTGCACAGAGAGAGAGAGGGGTTAATACACACACTCCTCCTGCACACTGACACTCCACTAAGAGAGAGAGGGGGGTTAATATATTATTCTTTATTAAACCCGTTTTGAAATGTACAGCTCCTTCCAAAATCTAGACAAATGTTTCTGACTATAGTTAAATGCCCCTTTGGGCTGTGGCTCAGGTCACTATCAAACCCCAGTCATGGGGCCAGAGCCCTCATGGTGTTAGCGAAAACCTGGCCGCTTGCTCTCGCACACTTCCGACACCCACAGACCGACCTCGGCCCGGGGCTTTAACAGTGTGCACCCACTCCCACAAAAGAAAGAGGCCCATCAGCCTAACTAGACCCTCTGGTAGTAAAACTGCTGCACATAACCAGAGTCTGATTATAATCCCAGTGCACTAAACCAGCTCCCAGTCCAGTCCGGAGAGTCTCAGACTGCTCTGTCAGTGGAGTCTGATTATAATCCCAGTGAAGAACTAATCCAGCTCCCAGTCCAGCCAGTAGAGTCTCAGAAAGTTAATCAGACTGTCACTGACACCAACAGAGCAGCGACCATGACTACCCGCTGGTGATCTTCAAAAAGAGACCCTCCAAAGCTCATGAGACACCTGCCTGCGCTCTGGAACCAACTCTCTGGCCACTCAGGGTCCAGATGTCCAGCAGAAACCAGGGGATCTGACTGGCCGCGTCTGTCAGCTGTGGAGTCCCGAGGCCCAGCAACAACAGGGAAACACGCAGAACCACCGTGACTGGTCAGGACTGAGGGGCTGGACAGGACTGACCGAAGCTCCACGGACACGATGTGGCCAGTGCTGTTGTGAGGGGCTGCCGAGGGCTTCGCTTCTGTGGGTCTGTGCGCTCCCGCGGAAGCGACCCTGAACGTACACGCGTGTAACACCGCCAGCAGCCCTCCCACTGCCACGCAGACACGCGGGACTGCAAGTCCCCCGGCGAGTCCTGATCTGCGGAGCCCGGGGCTCAGGGGTCCAGAGGACCGGCCATAGCTGCCCACCGCCCTTCTCCATCGCCGTCCGCACCGGCCCAACCCACGCCGCGAACACGTGGACACTAAGACGCATGGGCCAGCCACGGCAAACCCTGGCTGTGTCTGATCCAGTTAGGATCACCAACATTAGCAGGGCGAAGTCATCTTACACGTCCCAGTAAGCAGACGCGTGCCCATCGCCGCCCGACCAGACCGAAGGCCGGTCCACCGCCGGCCGGGCGGTCACGCCAGGCCCCGGCTTCAGGCCTGGAGAAGGTCGCCGCTCCAGACGTGCTTTCCCCCGCCTGTGCACCGGAAAACGCTGCTCTGGACTAACAAAGGACACCCCAAGGCCTACGTAACGGAGTCTTAAACAATTTTATGCCTTAAACTCGTAAAATATGCAAAAACACTACTCACCACGAGACAACGCCGTATGGAGATCTATTTCTCCAGGAAATAAAAGAGGCCGTGCAAAGGGAGTGACATCATTTTATACGTCAGATTGGACCAATCAGAGCCGAGATCCTACCAGACAGGCGCGATATGAAACTGAGGACTGAAGGGCGCCATCTTGGCTCTCGCTCTTCAGTTTTCTGTAGAATAGATGTAAGAAAACAGGAGGTAGCGAAGATGTTCTTGTCGTGACAACACAGTACGATAAAAAAATAAACATAATAAGATCGAGCAAAAGCAAATGATTTAATGGAAAGAGCAAAAAGAAATTACCATAAAATATAGTGCGGTAAAAAATCAAAAAGTTAAAAAGACCGAATACATTGATGAAGCCGTGGGAGCCAAGATGGCGTCATTTCCCTGTGCGCTCAGAAACCGGAAGGAGGGTCTGTTGTTCAGCAGAGCTACCGCCAGGGGTCGCAAGCGCGTCGGCGCCGGGACCGTGGGGAGAGAGTCTCTGGCACCCCGCAACACCAAACTCACCTTTTCTCTGCTGCTCTGCTGTGTTCTTTTTTTTCCAGTAGCTGCCGTATTAGTTACGACAGGAAGTTCAGTTTATGACCTCTTGTTGCCATGGAGAAATTCAAGAAACGGGCCGTGGTTATAACTTTATAGTAATGTTATAATAAACTTAATCCTGATTAGAATTCGCTGTTGTGTGGCTGAAACATGTTCATCTAGACAACACTACTTCATCACTTGGCTCCCTCAGACTGTGACAGTCCGCTGCAGGGAGGCCTCCTGCTGCCCAGCCAAGCTGATCTATAGCAGTGGCCCCGGGAGACACTGGGAGACACTGGGATACCTGGAGAGAGACACTGGGAGACACTGGGATACCCGGGAGACACTGGGAGACACTGGGATACCTGGAGAGACAATGGGAGACACTGGGATACCCAGGAGACACTGGGAAACACTGGGATACCTGGAGAGACAATGGGAGACACTGGGATACCCGGAGAGACACTGGGATACCTGGAGAGACACTAAGAAACACTGGAATACCCGGAGAGAGACACTGGGAAACACTGGGATACCTGGAGAGAGACACTGGGGAACACTGGGAGACACTGGGATACCTGGAGAGACACTGGGATACCCGGAGAAACTGGGATACCTGGAGAGACACTAAGAAACACTGGAATACCCGGAGAGAGACACTGGGAAACACTGGGATACCTGGAGAGAGACACTGGGGAACACTGAGATACCTGGAGAGAGATACTGGGAAACACTGGGATAGCTGGAGAGACCACACAGGTACAGTTCAGGGATTCAACAAGCCTCGAAACTGCGTCTCGTCACCAGGCTGCTGTTCTCAGTGTTGGCCACTAGGCGTCGCTGTGGCAGCAGCGTAGCAGGCTGAGGAGACGGCCCCCATGTTCAGAAGCGGGCGGCGCCGTGCCAGCTGGCTGCCTGCAGAGGCTGATTCCTGAGCGGGTCGCGCCGTGGGGCTCTGGTGCACACGCTGTTCCGACAGCGCGACAATGAGGCTGCCTGTAAACTCATATCCTCTTCCGAAAATACACTCCAGGGACAGGAACTGCACAGGCTGACCTTCCTGGCATTGTGTTAACGTCTTTACTGCTGTCTGGGGCCTGTGGCTCTGAGGGCGAGGCAGGAGGCAGGAGACTGTGAGGCAGGAGGGGGAGAGACTGCGAGGCAGGAGACTGTGAGGCAGGAGGGGGAGAGACTCTGAGGCAGGAGACTGTGAGGCAGGAGGGGGGAGAGACTGTGAGGCAGGAGACTGTGAGCCAGGAGGGGGAGAGACTCTGAGGCAGGAGACTGAGGCAGGAGGGGGAGAGACTGTGAGGCAGGAGACTGAGGCAGGAGGGGGAGAGACTGTGAGGCAGGAGGGGGAGAGACTGTGAGGCAGGACACTCTGAGGTTGGCGGGGAGAGACTGAGGCAGCGAGGCAGGAGCCCTGCTGACTGTATCGGGGGGAAGGAGCTGATGGTTCACTTTCTGTCTCTGCCTGATAAGCGTCTCCTCCCCTTGTCTGGCAAGTGTGTTACACAAGCTCCCTGCGCCGCCCTGTTTCTACTGCAGCAGTTCCTGGAGCACCGCCATCAAACTTCTTCAGCTGCTCAATCGAACTGCATGTGAATGTGGCTGTCTGGGCTACCCTGACCTCAGCCTCTGCCTGCTCACTGCAGCCTTCAGTTTGCCCTCAAAACCTGCCCGAGCGAAGGAGCGGCGACAGAAACAAATTTAAACAAATCAGATCCTGAGCTCAGTGACGAGAGCGAGTCTTCAGGCGTCGGAGATGACTGGGACTCGATCTCTCACGGAGTCCTGCCTCCCACTGAACTTCCCAGCTCGTTCAGAGCAGCTGGCAGCTCTGTGCTGAGACCCTGCTGACCTTTGGAAATGAGCTCACAGCTGGGCATCCTGAGGAGTTCAGGGGTATTTCAGCAGATGTTTTCTGTAGCAAAAACAAGTTTCATCACCCTCTCATTCTCCTTGCTCCACACTCTGTGTAGGTGAGGGAGCCTCTATTGATCTGTGACTAAAGTGCAGTTTGAGGAGACATGGAGTTAAGGTGAAAGTCCACCTTTCTCCTGAATGGAGATAAAGAAAGTATCTTTCTCAGTTCATATTTCCTGCTGCTTCTACAACACTACAATACACCTGCGTCTCCAGCCCACCACGGGAATGACTGTCTGTACTGGGGAGGTCCAATGAGTTATAGCACCTGGCACAGAGCTGAGGGCTTCAGGCTGATGTTGTATCACTCCCCAGTGTGCAGACTGCTATGCTGTCTCTGAAGGTTTACACTGACTCACTCCTGTGGAGTGCGTCTGTCAGTGATCAATACAAGACAGATTGTGGGAGCAGAGCCGGGGCACCTCAGAATGTTCTGTTCCTCAGGTTGGGATCATCACACTTCTGCATTTGATGCAGAATTCAGGGCGCCCCTGCTGTCTGTACGAACCCCTGCCGAGCGAACAGTCCAGACTGCTTCGGTCTCCCTCTCTGGGTGTCAAATCCTATCTGCCTTGACAGCCTCCCAGGGCCCGTCTCCATGGCAACAGCAGACACGGGTGTCCAGCGCGGTGCCTGAGAGGCGTCTGCCAAGCCCCACAGGCACACACTGAGACAATCCCGTCACTGAGAATCAGGATGCCCTCATCACGTTCTGACAGACACGAAAAACTCCTTGTACAGCTTGTCCCAGGATCCCAGAGAGATTAAATCCACACTTACAAAACAAGGATTTTTATTTCAACATTTCAAAAGAACACAGAGGATCTTGTACAAAACAGAAACACAACCTCTCAGAACCACAGCAATGAGAATAATTAATAGTAATTACAACACCCTGTTAAGTTAATTGATATGCGAGAGAAGAAGCAAAGAAGTCAGCCAGTGGAGCCAAGAGTGTCCCAGAGCTCTGCTGTCCTGCTGCAGTGACCACTGGCCATCCGCCTGCAAGCTCCAGGGACAAGTGAACGCTGATGTCCTGCACATAACACTGCCAGTCCAGTCCCAGACCGCACACTGTCCATCCAGTCCAATCCAGTCCCAGACTGCAGTCAGTGTCCAGTCCAGTCCAGTCCCAGACCACTGACCAGAGAGTGAGTGTCAGTGTCCAGTCCAACAGGACACCAGTGTCCAGTATCAGCCAGGTCGTCCACACCCTTTCCTTTCGCCTTGGAAACGAGTGGGTCACGTCAGTCCGGCCAGCCCCACACACACCCGGGGTGGCCAGTGCACCGGGCCGGACCAGGCTGGGCCCCCCCTCCTGTCCGTGTCCCCGGCGTCGGCCCGTCCGCCCTCAGGACTTCAGGCCCATCTTGGCCATGAGCTGCTCGTACACGGTCCAGGCCATCGCCGCCATCAGCGTGCGCCGCAGGGAGCGCGGCACGGCGCCGCGGAAGAAGCCCCGCAGCCCGTGAGCCTGGGGGGACAGAGCGTCAGTGTGGCCCAGGGGCGCCCCCCCCCCCGAACACAACGAACACAAGGCACCGTCTTACCCTGTAGATGTAGCGGACGGCGTCCCCGGTCCAGCGGTACTGCCCCGGGCGGATCTGCACCTGCGTCTTCACCACGTCGGCTGGCTGGGTGACCAGAGCGGCCAGGACCCCCGCCACCACCCCGCAGCCAAAATTCACCAGCGGCACACAGGGGGCGCTCCACACCTCTGCAACAGACACGGCCCTGTGCTGAGAACAGGCCAGGCCCACAGCACACACTGCGCACTCCCTCTCTCTGCCACAGGGGCGGCGCTCTGGGCCCAGAGCGCACACTGCGCACTCCCTCTCTCTGCCACAGGGGCGGCGCTCTGGGCCCACAGCGCACTCCCTCTCTCTGCCACAGGGGCGGCGCTCTGGCTGGGGGGCTCTGTTCCATACCTGCGGGCACCGACTTCTTGGTCTGGCTGTAGAACATGACGTAGATGCCGGAGAAGGGCGCGTCTCTGAGGAGCGTGGCCGTCAGCCCCGAGAACAGCGCACGCGGCCCCTCCGACACGTAGATGCTGCGCAGGGCTCCGAACACGCTGGCGTAGCTGTAGCGACCGCTCTGCAGCACAGGGAACGGGACACCAGGCGTCACACAGGGACACAGGGCAGGCGCGGAGACCCCTCTCCCCCGCTCGAAGCATCGCCTCCCCCCAGTGCCCACCCTCACCTCAAAGCGCGTCTTCACCACGGTGACGGGCAGCATGCAGACTCCGGCCACTGACCGCGCCCCCGCGCCCAGCAGCACCGCCTCCAGCGCGGACGGAGCACGCTCAGAGAAGAACCGCTGCTTCAGTGAGAAGAAGGTGCTAAAATAGATCCCGACACCGGGAATACAGCGTACAAACGACTAGGAGAGAGAGAGAGAGAGAGAGAGAGAGAGAGAGAGAGAGAGGGTTAATACACACACTCCTCCTGCACACTACTGTACACTGACACTGCACTGAGAGAGAGAGGGGTTAATACACACACTTCTCCTGCACACTACTGTACACTGACACTGCACTAAGAGAGAGAGAGGGGTTAATACACACACTCCTCCTGCACACTACTGTACACTGACACTGCACTGAGAGAGAGGGGTTAATACACACACTCCTCCTGCACACTACTGTACACTGACACTGCACTGAGAGAGAGAGGGGTTAATACACACACTCCTCCTGCACACTACTGTATGCTGACACTACAGGTGATACAGTTAGAGGGTGAGACGGGCTGTTTACCGGAGATACGCCCTTCCAAAGACCCAGCAGTTTCTCCGTGCGGATCACATTGAGGAATACCGTTACCATCCCAACACGTGACCTGCGAATCACCGAGAGAGATGAGCTCTAGAGATGTCCTGCGGTAGACAGTATTAGTATACAGGGCTTCAGCTCTGTTAAACTGGAGTGAGCTGAGCTCAGGTGTTTTTCACCTGTCTGGAATTTACTGGTATCTACTCCAGTCTACTGTACTGTGCCGCGCGGGACATTACCCATGCTGTACGGAGCTCTGGAGGGTCTGCAGCCGGGTCTTGACGAGGTCGAGGGGCTGGAAGAGCAGAGTGGAGCAGGTCCCACTCAGGGAGCCACACATGAAGGCCTTCAGCACCGGGTGAGCCTGCGAGGGGAGGGAGGGGTTAATCTCCAGAGACAAGAGAGTCTTCTCCGGCCCCACACTCACGCCTGATGCTGATGTGCAGAGACACCCCACACTGAGTCATCAGGGCAATGCCCACTGACCGAGAGCACACACACACTGCACACTGACAGAGAGCACACACACACACTGCACTCTCAACGAGCGCGCACACACACACACACACACACACACACACACACACTGCCCACAAAGAGCACACACACACTCCCAACTGACAGAGGGCACGCATGCACAAACACACTGCACTCTCAACAAGAGCACACACACACACTGCCCACTGACAGAGGGCACACACACACTGCCCACTGACAGAGGGCACACACACACATGCACGCACACACTGCACACTGACAGAGCGCACACACACTGCCCAATGACAGAGGGCACGCACGCACACACACACTGCCCACTGACAGAGGGCACACACGTACGCACTGCACACTGACAAGAGAGCACGCACACACTGCACACTGACAGAGCGCACACACACTGCCCACTGACAGAGGGCACGCACGCACGCACACACACACTGCCCATTCACAGAGCGCACACACACCGCAGTCGAGCTTCATTCACTCTGCCTGGCTGTCGTCACAGACACACTGAGACACACAGCCCTTCAGCCACAGCACACAGGTACCAGATCCACACGCCACTCAGACACTGAATCCACTCGGCTCTCCTGCCTTCTCCAGTCTGCACTGCTCCGGGCACGGGTCTGCCGACATCCCTGCCCGCCCCTCTGCTACACACAGCCTCTGGATCAGCGCTCTGCCTCCATCGCGTCTCTCTCCCACAATGCACCGACCCCGCACCCCCCCCTCCACACTAATCCCGGCGATTCCATGGCTCCGACAGCGCCAGAGCTCCCAGTCCTCCCTCTCTCCTGCAGCCCATCCCAGACTCTAGTCCACACCCCCTGGGTTCGGGTCAGAACCCGGCCTCACACTGCCACAGGGGGCACTGTAGGACAGTAACCCCACCCTGCTGCTGAGAGGCACTGTAAACCCTGGAGTGGATCAGACTGCTGCACACTGGGAGTCTGACTGACAGCACTGTCACACCTGGAGTGGATCAGACTGCTGCGCACTGGGAGTCTGATTGACAGCACTGTAAACCCTGGAGTGGATCAGACCGCTGCACACTGGGAGTCTGACTGACAGCACTGTAAACCCTGGAGTGGATCAGACTGCTGCACACTGGGAGTCTGACTGACAGCACTGTAATCCCTGGAGTGGATCAGACTGCTGCACACTGGGAGTCTGACAGCACTGTAAACCCTGGAGTGGATCAGACTGCTGCACACTGGGAGTCTGACTGACGCACTGTAAACCCTGGAGCGGATCAGACTGCTGCACACTGGGAGTCTGACTGACAGCACTGTAAACCCTGGAGTGGATCAGACTGCTGCACACTGGGAGTCTGATTGACAGCACTGTAAACCCTGGAGTGGATCAGACTGCTGCACACTGGGAGTCTGACTGACAGCACTGTAAACCCTGGAGTGGATCAGACTGCTGCGCACTGGGAGTCTGACTGACAGCACTGTAAACCCTGGAGTGGATCAGACTGCTGTGCACTGGGAGTCTGACTGACAGCACTGTAAACCCTGGAGTGGATCAGACTGCTGTGCACTGGGAGTCAGCCAGTGTGGATCTGCTGTTGTCTCTGAGCACCACAGACATTTGCAAGTGAAACAGATGCCGCTGACACACAGTCACAGACATTTATAGAGCAGAAATGTCAGAGGGCAGCGCTGCCTGCAGGGTCACTCCTAGCTCACGGGTTCACAGGTCTGAGAAAATGGCGCATCTGGGAGGCTCGAGTGGGGAGCTGTGTCGGGAACAAGCAGAGGTTACTTTCCCCTGAGGAGCAGAAAAAGACATTTCTGCTGTTGAACCTCTTCAGATGTTACCCGAAGAAGGCTAAACAGCCGAGACTGTTTTTCTTTCTGTATTCCAGTGTGAAATGAACTCCTGCTTGCTCCCATCGAGCGTGTGCACAGTTAATGCTCCACGGTGACATCGACCCTCTATCTGCGGTCAGATCGCTGCTCACATCACAGACGCGACAAAGGGCAGTTCCGAAGCCACTCCCTCCCTGACTCTGGGTGCCACGGCAACAGCCAATCCCTGCCCAGGAGATAAAGGGTCCTCCAATAGGAAGGTGGGTGTGAAAGGGGGCTCGTCTGGGCCCCACCCCTTCCGGTCAGCGGTTCACTGCTCCACCACACACAGCTACAGCTCACTGCTCTGCTGGTTCAACCTCGGTCTCGCAGGCTAGTGCTACATGCTCTGAACTGGAGATGGACTGGTGTACTGGTGGAGCTCGCAGACCAGCTTGCCCAGACAGCACTGCCCTGTCAGAGCGGGAGACAGACGCACACACTCACCACCAGCACTTCCATGCTGCGCTGGAGGGGCAGAGACGAGTCCTGGGCCAGAGAGCTGCACTTCTGGATCATCAACCCTCTGTCTCTCGCTTCCAGTTCTGCGGTCCTTCCTCTCTCCTGCTGCTCTAGGACGAGCTGAGAGAGACACACAGCTACACACACAGTAGGGATCAAGTACGAGCTGAGAGACACACACAGTGAGTGACAGACACACACTTGGGCTCCAGTACGAGCTGAGAGATACACACAGCTACACACACAGTGGGGCTCCAGTACGAGCTGAGAGACACACACAGCTACACACACACTGGGGCTCCAGTACGAGCTGAGAGATACACACAGCTACACACACACTGGGGCTCCAGTACGAGCTGAGAGACACACAGCTACACACACACTGGGGCTCCAGTACGAGCTGAGAGACACACAGCTACACACACACTGGGGCTCCAGTACGAGCTGAGAGACACACACAGCTACACACACACTGGGGCTCCAGTACGAGCTGAGAGACACACAGCTACACACACACTGGGGCTCCAGTACGAGCTGAGAGACACACAGCTACACACACACTGGGGCTCCAGTACGAGCTGAGAGACACACAGCTACACACACACTGGGGCTCCAGTACGAGCTGAGAGACACACAGCTACACACACAGTAGGGCTCCAGTACGAGCTGAGAGACACACAGCTACACACACACTGGGGCTCCAGTACGAGCTGAGAGATACACACAGCTACACACACACTGGGGCTCCAGTACGAGCTGAGAGACACACAGCTACACACACAGTAGGGCTCCAGTACGAGCTGAGAGACACACAGCTACACACACACTGGGGCTCCAGTACGAGCTGAGAGACACACAGCTACACACACACTGGGGCTCCAGTACGAGCTGAGAGACACACAGCTACACACACACTGGGGCTCCAGTACGAGCTGAGAGACACACACAGTTAGTGACAGAGCCCCAGACTAACCCCAGACACACACGCTGCCCCAAATTAATCACACACCCTGCTCCACAATAATCACACACACGCTGCCCCAAATTAACCAGAGACACACGCTGCCCCAAATTAACCCCAGACACACACAGCGCCCCACAATAATCACACACACGCTGCCCCAAATTAACCAGACACACTCACACCACCCTAAACTAACCTTAGACACACACACTGCCCCAAATTAACCCCAGACACACACAGCGCCCCACAATAATCACACACACACTGCCCCAAATTAACCAGACACACACAGCGCCCCAAATTAACCCCAGACACACACACTGCCCCAAATTAACCCCAGACACACACACACACTGCCCCAAATTAACCCCAGACACACACACACACTGCCCCAAATTAACCCCAGACACACACAGCACCCCACAATAATCACACACACGCTGCCCCAAAGTAACCACAGACACACACAGTACCCCACTCCAGTTCAACACACGGAAACTTCCCTCCAGGCTTCACAACCAGCTGCGGCTCCGGTCCAACGTCGCGAGTGAACATGCTCGCAGGTCCGAGACACCGCAGCTGCCGTGAGCCCTGAGCACCCGGTACCCGGTACCGGATCGGTTCAACCCAGGACCTTACCAACAAGCCTGCGTCGGAGTCTAGGGCAGGCCGGGACGGGAGACTAGCGGCCCCATCGCCACAGCCCGGTGACACGCGTGGGTTAATGAGCGTCGATGCTGCTCGCTTCGGCAAGTCTATCACCGACACTCGTGACCGGCTCACAGCAATGACGTCGCCAACCAGCCCCTCGCAGGCTTCCTCCACGAACACGCACACCCACACCCACACGCGCAGTGAAATCACGGGGGGAGCTCGCCGAGCTGTCCGGTACCGGGCTGCGTGTCTGGCGAGAGCGGCGCCGCAGCAGCACTGAGCTCAGCTGAGCCGAAACACAAACACCTCCCCCGGCCGGGCCGCAGACCGGTTACGAACCGGTTTCATCTGCTTTTTTTTCCGCAAGTCATCAGGAGAACAGCGCGCCGGGGGCGGGTCTGGGGCGGGACCAGCACCGGGCAGGGCGGCCTGGAAACGGGCGCACCATCTGCCGGCGAGTCGGTGTCACTGCAGCGCAGCCCTGCCGGCCGCGGCGGGACTCCCGGTATCCCGGCAGCACACACAGGTTAAGCAACAATTACCGGGGCTGCCGAACACACACACACAAGAACAATCCGTGCCTACCTCTGCTGTGAGGTTCTGGCCTTCTAGACCGGACGCAGGCGTCGGGGTTTGGAGTTGAATATGGCGGTAATCTCGTCACTGTCTGGAGAGTCGGCAAACCCCCGTTCAAATGACCGCTCGTTTGCAAAGGTCTCTCATATGAGGACTTTCTCTTTAGCTAAAGAAAAGATGCAAGAGCTCACTTTCACTTGTTGCTTGAAACAGTTCTAACTATTTCTTATGCCTGCTTTTAGATTGTTCAGCAATTTTACGAGTTACACTGAAGTTAATATTTCATTTCAAAAACACAATGAACACAACGCAAAACGCAAGATTCAAAATCCGTCCGAAATATTGTATTTAAAATACCATTCAGGGTTTACCTTGAACTCTGTGAAGTTGCCCCCCTACAGACAGCACAAACGATGAAACCCACCTCATTCGTTAGTGCTGCGTTTGTGTCGGTTTGTGCCGTTGAAAGTAACTTCCTAGCTTCTTTCCCGAGATATAGCGCCTTCTTTTTGGGGGTGTGACGTCACTCAGCCCCCCTACAACGTCGAGGGGAACCGGACCGGTCTCAATCGTTAGTGCTGCGGGTGATCACGTGACTATCTACAAGGCCGTTTTCAGGTACCAACAAACTCGGTGCTTGAACTCCTGATTGTGATGAAAACAATGGGGGCAATTTGTTTTCCGAGTCTGTCTGCTCGGGTGGGGTGGATGTTTCAATATATTTCCATATAGCGCCTTCTTTTCCTGGCTGTGACGTCACTATGTGACGTGAAACAGCAAAGTCACGACCACCAGATCTTTCAGTTGTGATCTTTTGATCAGTTGACCCCAGACTTTGCAGCCTTTACACGGATAAACAGTCTTACAATTAGGGAGGAGTTACTTTGTTAGTTCATTGGGTTAGGTGTTTTCTTTTCATTTTTAACCGTTCTCGAAAATGTATTGCTTGTGTACTCCTTTCATTGGTGAAGAGACACCAGTTTCCAAATTACCGCTAGTACAACACAAAATGCCCGCCCCCATGGAGTCCATATGTTGCGATAGGAAAACGTGCCTTCGAAAATAAAAACCATAGATCTTACAATCACGGTGATTTTACATACATTACAACCACAGGTTTGTGTCATAGATTGTTAACTGGGCATGCGTCATGTCTTAGTATTATTCACATCTAAGGAGGCTCAGATGTTTATGGATATGGATGGTCTTTAAAATGTTAAGGAAACGAGCTAAACTTTAACTGGACTCGGCAGACGGGGTCACTGGAGGTCAGTCACCGTACATGGCCACGTGATCACCGGATAAACAAGGCGCTGGATCTCGGGAACGAAAGCGGCACAAACGCAGCACTAACGAATGAGGTGGGTTTCATCGTTTGTGACGTCTGTAGGGGGGACAACCTCACGGAGATTTTACCTTGCCTTTAAATATTCAGCGGACTTGAACATAAACCAGAAGAAGGGTTTCAGGGGTTGGAGTAAATGCATCGCCCCAGGGGTCCTATCGAGTGAGCCGGCGTGAGAACTGCGAAGGTATTAAATATTAATTTCTGAAGCTCGTTTGATCCTTCATGATGCTTTTAAACTTGTATGAAACCCACATTCTGCATTACGGTGCTAACCAATTCATTGTACCATTAATTGCAAGAATGGTCTGCAGTCCATTCCACAGACACCCCCACACCCTGAGGCCCACTGTGTCCATTCCACAGACACCCTGGACTCCAGACATCAGACACACAGGTGTGAATGAAGGAGCAGACCAGCATTACTGATTCATTTATTGTTTTATTATAGGATTTTAATGGCAAAACAGATAAAAAATAAAGATACAGTTTAAATGCAAGACAGTAAAACTGGGGCGCAGCTGCACCCCTTCCCAGCCGTCCACCTGACAAGAGCTGGCGCTGCCCTCCCCCCACTGCAGGCGCTGCCCCAGACTCGGGTTCGAGATGAGCTGGGAGGGCAGCTGGCGTGGAGTGATGCCCCAATCTCACCAGCGGGCGCCCCCACACCCCAGCAGAGTGCAGCGCGTGCCCCTCAGACCCCAGAGCCCCCCGAAACACCCCCGAAGAAGAAAGCCTGTCCGGCGCAGGGAGAGGCGTCTGCGCAGTTCAGTACAGGTGCCCCGCCTCCAGAGCAGACAAGCTCAACCGGATTACCTGCTCATTACAAAACCTTCACAAAGAAAAAAGAGTTTGTCCTCTTTAATTTTTTATAATTATTTGGTCCCCTTAAATTTTCAGCATTATTGCGTGAGACAGGAAACGGTCAGCTCTAATACACAGGTAGGACAGGCTCCTCGGCTCAGAGCCAAGCAGAACCCGGGTCCTCCACCAGCCGACCGGAGAGACAGCAGCGCAGCAGAGTGTGAGCGAGTGTGAGCGAGTGTGAGCGAGTGTGAGCGAGTGTGAGCGAGTGTGCGAGATTGTCTGGAACGTACGAGTGTGTGTGTGCGAGTGTCCAGTGTGTGCACACCATTGTCCAGTGTGTGTTTTTGTTTAGAATGAGTGTATCCAGTGTGTGGGCGTGATTGTCCAGTGTGTTTTTTCTTTAAAACAAACGTATGTGTCAAGTGTGCAAGATTGTCTGGAACATACTAGCAAGTGTGTATGAGTGTCCAGTGTGTGAGATTGTCTGGAATGTACAAGTGTGTGTCCGGAATGTGTGCATCTCCAAATGGCAGGAGGTGCAGAGGCAGTCCTCCGGCCACTGGATGGTGCTGTTGGCTGGACAATCACTCTGGCTTGGGGTCAGGGGTCTCGGCCTTGACCTCTGACTCCTCATCACTCTCCACTCCGCCGCGGGACACGATGCGGCGGATGTTGAAGGGCAGATCTCCACGCCTGCGGAGAGAGCAGTCGACACCCCATCAGCTCTCCCGATCCCAGTGGACACAATGGACACCACTCGACCTGCTCCAAAGGGTCCAGACAGGCGCAGTTCGACCACCAAACCATTAGTGCTGTTGGGCCCCAGAGCACTGTGTTCTTACCCCAGCGCCCCAGCGCCCCATGCTCTCGTACCTCAGCTTGTTCCTCAGTGCGCTGACCTCGCGGTTCATGGTATCTGCACTCTCCGTCATGTCCTCCAGCTCCCTCTGCAGTTTCCTGCGGGCGGCGTTCGCTCTCTGCACCTCCTCCTCTGACTCCTCCAGCTGCCTCTTCAGCTGCTTCATCCTGCTGGTGGCCTTGTCCGCCTGCGGAGAGAGAGAAACACAGAGGTCACCGACTCCAGCATCCCCAGCTGGGGGAAGACGGCAGTGACCCAGCTAGCGGACCATTCTGGAAGGGTACCTGGTCCTTGTACTGCTCGGAGCTGCGTCTCTCATCATCCACCTGCAGGATGACCTCCTTCAGCTTCTTCTCCGAGCGCCGCACCAGCTTAGAGGCCTGCTGCCTCTCCCTGCAGAGACAGCTGCGTGAGAGAGTGTCCCAGTGCTCCCAGCACTCCCAGTGAGCCCCTGCAGCGCTCCCACGCCCCCAGTACCTGGTCTCGATGTCCAGCTGCTCCTCCAGCTGTGTGATCTTGGCCTCCATGGCAGTGATGGTGGCCTTGTACTTGGACTTCACTGTGCCCTCCAGCTCCTGCAGCTTCATCTTCAGCTCCTTGTTCTGGCGGTCCAGCTGGGAGCGCGCCCCCTCCAGGCGCTGCATGTTACTGCGCTCTGCCGTCAGCTCTGCTGTCACCTGGTCCGCCTGAGGAAGAGGAGGAGGAAGAGGCAGGCAGTCTGGCTGCAGCGTCCGAGTGCTGACCGCAGGGCCGGCGCCACTGCTGCCCGGTGCAGAGATCTCACCTGCAGGGTGGCTCTCTTCAGCCTGTCATTCACCAGCTCAGTGTTGCACTGCTCCTCCTCCAGCTCCTCCTCCAGCTGGGCGATACGAGCCTCCAGCCTGCGCTTCTCCTCCAGAGCCAGACCCCTGAGAGAGAGAGGGGTTAATACATTCCTCCTGCACACTACTGTACACTGACACTGCACTGAGAGAGAGAGGGGTTAATACACACACTCCTCCTGCACACTACTGTACACTGACACTGCACTGAGAGAGAGAGGGGTTAATACACACACTCCTCCTGCACACTACTGTACACTGACACTGCACTGAGAGAGAGGGGTTAATACACACACTCCTCCTGCGCACTACTGTACACTGACACTGCACTGAGAGAGAGAGAGGGGTTAATACACACACTCCTCCTGCACACTACTGTACACTGACACTGCACTGAGAGAGAGGGGTTAATACACACACTCCTCCTGCACACTACTGTACACTGACACTGCACTGAGAGAGAGAGGGGTTAATACACACTCTCCTCCTGCACACTACTGTACACTGACACTGCACTGAGAGAGAGGGGTTAATACACACACTCCTCCTGCACACTACTGTACACTGACACTGCACTGAGAGAGAGAGGGGTTAATACACACACTCCTCCTGCACACTACTGTACACTGACACTGCACTGAGAGAGAGGGGTTAATACACACACTCCTCCTGCACACTACTGTACACTGACACTGCACTGAGAGAGAGAGGGGTTAATACACACACTCCTCCTGCACACTACTGTACACTGACACTGCACTGAGAGAGAGAGAGGGGTTAATACACACACTGCTCCTGCACACTACTGTACACTGACACTGCACTGAGAGAGAGAGGGGTTAATACACACACTCCTCCTGCACACTACTGTACACTGACACTGCACTGAGAGAGAGAGGGGTTAATACACACACTCCTCCTGCACACTACTGTACACTGACACTGCACTGAGAGAGAGAGGGGTCAATAAACTTTGATTCTCACGATTTGTTGGCTCCATTATTGATCTCATCCTGCAGCTCGTCTCTTTCCTGCTGGGCCTGACGCTTCGCTCTCTCTGCTGCGGCCAGTTCCTGTACAGACAGGGGGACAGCCGGTTACTCCCCGCCCCAGAGACACAGGGGGACAGCCGGTCACTCCCCGCCCCAGAGACTGACCTCCTGCAGCTGCATCATCTCGGCCTCCATGCTCTTCAGCTTCTTCTCATTCTCCTTGGCCTGGGCCAGCGTCTCGTCCCGGGACAGACGCGTCTCCTCCATCTCTCGCAGCAAGTCCTTCATCTGGGCCTGGGGTTAGGGTTAGAGAAAACATTGCTTAGCACCCCCACTCCCACGCCACACAGATCCATACGAGCTGCCCAGCCATGTTGTTGAAGCCGATACCCTGGCTTCTCTCCAGACACTGCTGGAATAGCTCCTCCAGTCAGGGCAGGGCTGGAGGAAGGGCTCTACGCAGAGGGGGGTGGGGGTGGGGAACAAGGCCCAGCCTGCGTCGCTCACCTGCAGTTTGCGCAGTTGCTTCAGCGCCTCCTCGCGGTTCTTGTTGGCCATGTCGATCTGAGACTCCAGCTCCTTCAGGTCCAGCTCCAGCTTCTTCTTCGCCGCCATGGCGACCGAGCGCTGCTTCCGCTCGTCCTCCAGCTCCATCTCCATCTCGCGCACCTGCCCGCCGAGGTCAAAGGTCAGAAAGGTCAGGACACCCCACAGTGCTGGGTCCAGAGAGGGCCACTGGCCACTGGCCACAGGAGGGACAGAGCACACAATGGACAGTCCAGAGAGGACCACAGGTCACAAGAGAAAGAGTGGACAGTGGACCGTCCAGAGAGCACCACAGGGGGGACAGAGCGGACAGTGGACCGTCCAGAGAGCACCACAGGGGGGACAGAGCGGACAGTGGACCGTCCAGAGAGCACCACAGGGGGGACAGAGCGGACAGTGGACTGTCCAGAGAGAGCCACAGGGGGGACAGAGCGGACAGTGGACAGTCCAGAGACAGCCACGGGGGGGACAGAGCGGACAGTGGACTGTCCAGAGAGAGCCACAGGGGGGACAGAGCGGACAGTGGACAGTCCAGAGACAGCCACGGGGGGGACAGAGCGGACAGTGGACAGTCCAGAGAGAGCCACAGGGGGGACAGAGCGGACAGTGGACAGTCCAGAGAGCGCCACAGGGGGGACAGAGCGGACAGTGGACAGTCCAGAGAGAGCCACAGGGGGGACAGAGCGGACAGTGGACAGTCCAGAGAGCGCCACAGGGGGGACAGAGCGGACAGTGGACAGTCCAGAGACAGCCACAGGGGGGACAGAGCGGACAGTCCAGACCTGCTTGACCAGCTGGCGTTTCTTCTCCTCGCTCTGCTCGTCCTTGCCCTGCAGGTCCCGCTCGTACTGGGCCTTCAGCGCCTGCATGTTGACCTCCAGCCTCAGCTTGGCATCCTCAGTGGCCTGGAGCTCATCCTCCAGCTCTTCCAGCTGAGTCTTCATCTCCTCCAGCTGCTGCTCCATCGCTCGCTTGGACTTCTCCAGCTCGTGCACCTGGAGAGACCCGGCAAGACCCGTCGTGAGACCCGAGACCCGGCAAGACCCGTCGTGAGACCCGAGACCCGGCGCGACACCATCGCAGAACCCGGCGCGACACCGTCACTCGACAGACACTCACACTCTTCCCGACATCGTCCTTCGATGACACCAGGTCCTCCATCTCCGCGCGCAGCTGCTTGTTGGCGCGGTCCACCTCGTCCCGCTGGTCCGTCAGGCTCTCCAGCTCCCGGGTCAGAGCCAGGGCCCGGGTCTCCTTCTCGCGAGCCTCTGCCTCAGCCCGGTCCCGTTCCTCTGCGTAGCGTGCCGAGATTGACTTCTCCTCTGCCAGCATCTGGAGAGAGCGAGACCGTCAATACTGCGCAACTCGAACCTTCACATCACAGATCACAGGCCAGAGGCCAGGCCCTGCACAACCCGGACCCCACACAGGTCACAGCTGGTGTGTCAACTCCAGGTGCGTCAGGACACCCGAGTGTCTGTAAGTGTGTCGCTGCACTGTCTCCTGCCTCTCCAGGTGCGTCAGGACACCCGAGTGTCTGTAAGTGTGTCGCTGCACTGTCTCCTGCCTCTCCAGGTGCGTCAGGACACCCGAGTGTCTGTAAGTGTGTCGCTGCACTGTCTCCTGCCTCTCCAGGTGCGTCAGGACACCCGAGTGTCTGTAAGTGTGTCGCTGCACTGTCTCCTGCCTCTCCAGGTGCGTCAGGACACCCGAGTGTCTGTAAGTGTGTCGCTGCACTGTCTCCTGCCTCTCCAGGTGCGTCAGGACACCCGAGTGTCTGTAAGTGTGTCGCTGCACTGTCTCCTGCCTCTCCAGGTGCGTCAGGACACCCGAGTGTCTGTAAGTGTGTCGCTGCACTGTCTCCTGCCTCTCCAGGTGCGTCAGGACACCCGAGTGTCTGTAAGTGTGTCGCTGCACTGTCTCCTGCCTCTCCAGGTGCGTCAGGACACCCGAGTGTCTGTAAGTGTGTCGCTGCACTGTCTCCTGCCTCTCCAGGTGCGTCAGGACACCCGAGTGTCTGTAAGTGTGTCGCTGCACTGTCTCCTGCTTCTCCAGGTGCGTCAGGACACCCGAGTGTCTGTAAGTGTGTCGCTGCACTGTCTCCTGCCTCTCCAGGTGCGTCAGGACACCCGAGTGTCTGTAAGTGTGTCGCTGCACTGTCTCCTGCCTCTCCAGGTGCGTCAGGACACCCGAGTGTCTGTAAGTGTGTCGCTGCACTGTCTCCTGCTTCTCCAGGTGCGTCAGGACACCCGAGTGTCTGTAAGTGTGTCGCTGCACTGTCTCCTGCCTCTCCAGGTGCGTCAGGACACCCGAGTCTGTGTCAAGTGTCGCTGTGCTGCTCTCTCTACCTGGTCAAACTTCCTCTGCTTCTTCTCCAGGTTGGACACGATCTGGCGCAGGTGGTCCTGGTCCACCAGCAGGTCGTCCAGCTCCTGCTGCAGCCGGGTCTTGGTCTTGTCCAGCTTGTCGTAGGCGGAGCTCTTCTCCTCCAGCCGCACAGTCATGGCCTCCAGCTCCTTCTGCACGCGCCGCCGGCTCTCCTCCGCCGCCTCCAGGGAGCCCGCGCCCTCCTCCACCTTTTTCTTCATCTCCACCACCTGAGGCAGAAGAGGGACATGGATCAGCACGAACACAGCACCGAGCGACGAGGAAGAGTGTGCGAGCCGGCAGGGTGAGAGTGTACCTGAGACTGCAGCGAGGCGACCTGTTTCTCCACGTTCCTCTTGGCCTCCTCCTCCTCCTCCAGCTGCTCCTTCAGGCTGTTCTGCTCCTCCTCCAGCTGCTTGAGCCGAGCGGAGAAGCCCAGCTTCTGCCTCGTCTCCTCCTGGAGCAGCTCCTGTGGGGACAGTGTGCGTCACACATGCTGCCACACAGCGCCCCCTGCAGAGCAGCCGGTGAGCGGGACCGATCCTCACCTGGACGTCCTGCAGCTGGGACTCCACAGCAGAGCAGTCCTTCACCGCTTTAATGGATTTACCCTCCACGTCGGCCAGGAGCCTGTTTGCATTGTCCAGCTCAGACTGAGACGGAGAGGGAAAGGAAGAGCAGGGTTAGAGCACAGGAATCGAGCCCTGTCGCTCAGATCGGCAAAGTGTCCCTGATTATATACCTGCAGCTTGGCGACTCTGTCCCTCAGCTCGGCAAAGTGTCCCTGATTATATACCTGCAGCTTGGCGACTCTGTCCCTCAGCTCAGCAAAGTGTCCCTGATTATATACCCGCAGCTTGGCGACTGTCCCTCAGCTCGGCAAAGTGTCCCTGATTATATACCTGCAGCTTGGCGACTCTGTCCCTCAGCTCAGCAAAGTGTCCCTGATTATATACCCGCAGCTTGGCGACTGTCCCTCAGCTCGGCAAAGTGTCCCCGATTATATACCTGCAGCTTGGCGACTCTGTCCCTCAGCTCAGCAAAGTGTCCCTGATTATATACCCGCAGCTTGGCGACTGTCCCTCAGCTCGGAAAAGTGTCCCCGATTATATACCTGCAGCTTGGCGACTCTGTCCCTCAGCTCGGAAAAGTGTCCCCGATTATATACCTGCAGCTTGGCGACTCTGTCCCTCAGCTCGGCAAAGTGTCCCTGATTATATACCTGCAGCTTGGCGACTCTGTCCCTCAGCTCGGCAAAGTGTCCCTGATTATATACCTGCAGCTTGGTGACTCTGTCGCTCAGCTCGGCCCTGTGCCTCTCGCCCTCGCTGTGCTTGATGTGCAGCTCCTGCAGCTGATTCTCCGCTTTCTTCCTGCGCTGCTCGGAGTCACCTTTGCCCTGCAGCAGTGTCTGCACCTCGATGGCCAGCTCGTTCTTCTCGCTCTCCAGCGCCTGCTTGGCCTTCTCCACAGAGGCCTTGTTCTGCGGGGGAGGGAGAGAGCCGTCAGCCACCGGGCCTGCCAGGCGTCCCGAGTGCGGGCTGCAGGGCGTGTCGCGTTACCCTCTTGGCCTGCTCCAGCTGCTCGTTCAGCTCTTCGAAGGCCTGCGCGTGTTTCTGCCGCATCTCCTGGACCTGCTGCTCGTGGATCTTCGCCTCCTCATCCAGAGTCTTCTTCAGCTGGGTCACCTCCGTCTCACGCTTAGCCCTGCAGAGGGACAGCTCGAGTCAGTGCCGGAGAAGACGGGGCCGAGCTACGGCACAGACAGTGCGGCGCGACGTGGTCACCTCAGCTCCTGCTGCGCTGCTGTGGAGTCCAGCGTGTCCTCCAGCTCGGTCTTCAGGGCCTCCAGCTCCTCCCCCAGGTCCCTCTTCTGCTTCTCCGCCTTGCCGCGCGCCGCCCTCTCCAGCTCCAGGTCCTCCTGCAGCTCCAAGATCTGGGCCTCCAGCTCGCGGATCATCTTCTGGGCCTGGTTCTTCTGGGCCGCCTCCTCCTCGATCCTGGGGCGGGGGAGAGGGAGGTTTGAGGCTGCAGGCGCCGACAGCGGCACAGACACGCCCCGCGGACCGCGGCAGGCGGAGCAGTCACCTGGCCAGGGCCGCCTGCAGCTCCTCCTCCTTCTTGGCCAGCTGGGCGCGCAGCTCGGCGATCTGGGCCTGCAGCTCGGCGATCTGGTCGTGCAGCTCCGTCGAGTCGCCCTCCAGCTTCCTGCGGTTCTTCTCCAGCTCCTGCCTCAGCTTCTCCTCCCTCCGCAGGCGGTCTGCAAAGAGACGGGGCGTCACAGCATGCCGAGCCCCGCGAGTACGCCCCCCGGCCCGAGCGGCGTCTCCTACCCTCCAGGTCAGTGATCATGGCTTCGTGTTTGTTCTTCAGCTTCTGCAGGCTCTTGGACTTCTCCTCCTCCTCCGCCAGGTTGGTAGTGAACTCGGCGATCCTGTCCTCCATCAGCTTCTTCTCCTGCAGAGACACACCCCGCCATCAGACGCACACACCACAGCCCCACCATCAGACACGCGCACACACGCACACACCACAGCCCCACCATCAGACACGCGCACACACGCACACACCACAGCCCCACCATCAGACACGCGCACACACGCACACACCACAGCCCCCCCCCACCGTCAGACACGTGTGCGCACACACACACACACACACACACACACACACAGCCCCACCATCAGACACGCGCACACACACACACACACACCACAGCCCCCCCCACCGTCAGATGCGCACACACACACACGCACACACACACACACCTTGCTCAGCTTGGTGTTCTGGTCCTCCAGCACCATGACGTCCTCCTCCACCTTCTTCAGCTTGGCCTCCATGGTGACCTTCTCCAGCTGCAGCTTCTGCCTGGCTGCCTCCTCCTCGTCCAGCTGCTGCTCCAGGTCCTGCAGACAGGGGGCGCCCCGTTAGCAGAGGGGGGGCGGACCGGGCGCCGGCCGGCCGGTGCGTGGACGGGCGGGACTCACTGAGATGTTCTGCTGCATCTTCTTCTTCTCACTCTGCAGGTGTGTGGCACGCTCCTCCTCCTCCTCCACGCGCGCCTCCAGGTCGTGCAGGATGTCCTCCAGCTCCTGCTTCTTGGCCGCCAGCCGCGCGCGCATCTCCTCAGCCTCCGCGCAGAGCTCCGTCTCCGCCTGCAGCTGCTCCTGCAGCTGCAGCTTCTCCGCTTGCAGCTGCGCAGACCGGGAGCGGGGTTAGAACAGGGGGCAGGAGGGGCACAGGGGCTCTCCGTCTCTCGCCCCCGAGGGGCAGGCCAGCACACAGACCCACCTGGTGCTGCTTGGTCTCCAGCTCCTTGAGCTGCAGCTCGGCCTGCTGCTGGCGCTCACGCGTCTTGAGCAGCTCCTCGTCCTTCGCCTGCATCTCCTCCTCCTGTCGGCTCACCTGCAGCAGCGGCTTCACCTGCGACACACACGGGCGTCAGCACAGCCGGGCCGCTGCCAGGGTTCGAGACGGGGCAGTGGCTCCGGGCCTCACCTTGGTGAACAGTCTCCACCACTGCCAGTTCCGCAGCTTCAGGTAGGCGGCGCAGTTCCTCTGGATCACCTTCATGGCCGTCAGCTGCTGCTGCCTCCGCGCAAACGCCCTGGGAGAGGGGAGGGCAACACCGCGGTCAGCACCGGCGTGACCATGGACAGCGGCCAGCGGCCAGCGCTGGTGTGACCCCGCGGCTGTCTTACTTGCGCGCCACATATCCGCGACACCAGGCCTGGAAGCTGATGATGACATCAGTGATCTTCATGTCCCGCTCCTCCTCCAGGTGAGCCAGCACTCCAGCCCGGAAAAACACCTTACTCTGCCCAATCCGGTACAGGTTTGGGTCCAGCTCCAGAGCCTTGATCTGCGGGGAAGGGCAAGACAACAGCCCGTAACCGCACAGTCCTGTCAGAGGGGGAGGGGCAGGGGAAGGGGAGGGGCCTGTAGGTACATGGGGGAGGGGCTTTAGCAGCTGGTGGGTGGAGTCAACCGCCACATGGGGTCCAGGCTCACAGGGGGAGACGTTAAGCAAGATTAGCTCAGCCTCTCACCATGAGCACGCAAGCCTGCTTTCCGTCCATGAAGCCCTTGGGGATGGCGTTGGGCGTGAGGATCTCGTACCTGGAACCGAGAGACAGATTCGTTACCCCCTTACTGCACACAGAGACGGAGCTCCCGGAGAGGAGACAGACAGACACCCGGACACCCGTCTGCACTCCTGCAGCACGCGGGCTCAGTCACACTGGCAGAGCCGACGGGGGGACGGCACCTCTGCCTGAACTCCTGGAAGACGATGCGGTTGGGAAAGCCCTGTCTGCAGATTCGGATCCCCTCCAGAACCCCGTTACAGCGCAGCTGGTCCAGAACCAGGTGGGCATCGAGCTTCCCAGCCTGCGAACAGGGAGACGGGGTGAGTGGGCTTGCTCCTGCTCGTGCCGTGTCCCCGGCCCGGCGGTCCGGTCTGCCTCCTGGGCCCCAGAGACGGCGCAGCGCCAGTACCTTCTTCTCGTGGTTGGGGATGATGCAGCGGACAAAGTTGGGGTTGGTGTTCCTCAGAGTGGCCATCAGCTTGGCCAGCTGCTCCTTGTACAGCTGCCCCACCGTGCGGAACATGCCCTTCCTCGTCTTGAAGGCCCCGGGCATGGCGTCGGACATGCCCGCCACCTTGTCCAGACCCACGATGCGGTCCACTGTGAGGGAGTGAGGGGAGAGGCAGCAGACAGTTTATCCTCCTGGACCGTGCTGATGAGGGCAGAGAATCGAGTGTGAGACAGACCCAGCTCTACGGCCTCCTACACCGTCTCTCCTACTGCCTCACAGCGGGCAGTCTGTGACCTTTTCCCCACCACCCCTGTGCCATCTGCCCCCATTTCTCTCTCAGCCCCACTCCTCCCGACGTCCTGTCCCCCTCTCTCTCTCTCTCAGCCCCACGCCTCCTGACATCCTGTCCCCCTCTCTCTCTCAGCCCCACGCCTCCCGACATCCTGTCCCCCTCTCTCTCTCAGCCCCACTCCTCCCGACATCCTGTCCCCCCCCAGCCCCACCCCTCCCAACATCCTGTCCCCCCCTCTCTCTCTATCAGCCCCACCCCTCCCTACGTCCTGTTACCCCCCCTCTCAGCCCCACCCCTCCTGACGTCCCGTCCCCCCGTCTCTCTCTATCAGCCCCACGCCTCCCGACATCCTGTCCCCCCGTTTCTCTCTCTCAGCCCCACGTCCTGTCCCCCTCTGGGTGAGAGTCTGCTACATGGGGAGGCTGTCAGATGCACCCCACAAATCTACACTGGAGACTGGGAGGCCGCAGACAAGTGTGCAACACAGAGGAGACGGAGATCGAGCAAGGGGGTGAGATAGTGGTAAGAAGCAAGGGAGTGAGACAGCAGGTTCACACTGCAAGACAAAAACACAATGAGAGCAGAATATGACACCGCCTGAGCTGAGCCCTGGCAACCCCAGACACCCCCTGACTAAGCAGAAGGAGGATGCGGAGTGGATCCCCTTCAGTCAGGGGGTGTCAGGCCGGATGGGGCTCACACTGGTGCAGTGAGTGTGTGAGTGTGTACGTCAGCAAACACAATGATCACAGCACTGACACACCATGCAGTTTATACCCCACACTGTGGTACCCCTTCACCAACACCAGGGGGCAGCCTCCCCTATAACCACAATAAAGAGAAAGGAGAGAGGGAGGAGAGAGGGTATTCAGTGGAACAGAGAATCTGCAGAAGGACCATCAGTAAAACACAGAACCTGGAGGAATTCAGAGCAGGAAAAGAGCAATTAACTGCTGTACAGGGCAGAAACTGTCACTGCCAGACAGATGGAGAAGGGAAACGTCTAAATGCTGTTGGTGAGGACAAACCAGCTCGTTCTCTCTGGCCTGGACTGGAGGGGAGGGCAAGGAAAAGAAAAAAAGGCAGAGAAGATCACCTGGCTGGAGGTGGAGGATAGGAAAACGCTGATAGAAATAGGCTCTCTGACAGCTCTGTACCTCTGAGAGAGAGGAGGAGAGGAGGAACAGAGAAACCACAACAAAACACAGGAAAAATGCAGAATGATACAGAGATGGAGTTAGAGAAACATTAGAAGATTAAAACAAAAATGGACAGAAACCTATGTTGTACAGATAACGGGCAGAAAAAGTATTAACTAAAACAGACCACACCCCCCGTGGCAACGACCCGCTCCCAGGCCACACCCCCCGTGGCAACGACCCGCTCCCAGGCCACACCCCCCGTGGCAACGACCCGCTCCCAGGCCACACCCCCACTGCTGCATTGCTCCCTCTCTGCTCACCGTCTTTCCAGAGCTCCGAGACAAACTTGTCAGATGACTGGTTGAGCAGCGTTGCCACGTTGTCATTGAGAGGGTCCATATTCTTCATCAGCCACTCGTCTGCCTTATAGTCCACCTGAGAGACAGAGGAGCTCCACTGTATAGGGGGAGTTGAACTGTGCCTGGCCAGCACCTTAACTACATGTGCACATACTATAGTGGTCAGTGTGTTCCCTATATTCACACATGATACCTGTCCAGTGCAGTGGTCAGTGTAGCGTAGTGGTCATTCACACATGATACCTGTCCAGTGCAGTGGTCAGTGTAGCGTAGTGGTCATTCACACAGACTGTACCTTGCCAGCGTAGTGGATGATACAGAAGTCGGCCTCGTCCTTCAGTTTCTTAGGCTTGTGGAATTTGGAGTGTGAACCCTGTTCCTGCACCACCTTCTCCACGAAGGAGCGGTCAGTGGCCTTAGGAAACCAGCATTCCTCATCCAGCAGCGCCAGGATACCAGGGGGACTGGCCTGCAGAGACAGGGGTACCAACATTGAGCTGGGGTGCTTTCAAAGCTTTGGGTGTCCAGTCCAGTGCTCACCTGCCCTGTGAACTCAGGCCCAAGAGACAAGAGCTCCGCTCTGCTGACCTGGGCTGAGCTCCATCATTTCTATTGGGTCTGTGAACATGGCTGGGGCTCAGACTGACTGACCGGCCGGCCTGGCGAAGAGGTCAGTGCAGGGCTGGGGCTCAGACTGACCGACCGGCCTGGCAATCGCTGACCAACAGGCACACTGACCGGCTTCTCGATGAGCTCGATGCAGGGCTGCAGGTCCAGGCCGAAGTCGATGAAGTTCCACTCGATGCCCTCGCGCTGGTACTCCTCCTGCTCCAGGATGAACATGGTGTGGTTGAAGAGCTGCTGCAGCTTCTCATTGGTGTAGTTGATGCACAGCTGCTCAAAGGAGTTCAGCTGGGGAGAGAGAGGGGGGAGAGTGAGGGTAAGGGCTGGGGTCAACACACGCGGTCGCACCCTGCCCCCCGGAGGCCGGCCGCAGTGCCCCTCCTCACCTCGAAGATCTCAAAGCCGGCGATGTCCAGGATGCCGATGAAGGAGGCCCCCTGCCGCTTGGTCTTGTCCAGCGCCTTGTTGATGCGCATGACGAGCCAGCGGAACATGCGCTCGTACGTGGCCTTGGCCAGCGCCTCCACGGCGAAGTCCGCCTGCTCCTTCGTCTGCGCCTTCTGCACGTAGTCGCGGCCCACCTTGATGCGTGGCGTCAGGATGGCGCGAGTGAAGTCCGTCACGTTCATGCCCATGAGGTGGCACACCTTCTGGGCCGCTGGGGACAGGGGACACGCCCTGCGGGTGACTCATCGCTCCCTGCACAGCTCTGACAGCGCTCGCCCGTCTGCTCCTACACACCCCCTACTGCCCACTCCCACTGCCCACCGAGTAAAGCAAGACGTACCGGTGTCATCGGGCATCGAGGCCTGGTCAGAGTTCCTCTCCTTCTTGAAATTCATGTTGCCTAGCTGGAGAACTGCAGACACGACCTTCAAGAGCCCTGAGAGAGAGAGACACACAGAGGTCAGACAGACAGCACCCTCAAGAGGCCAGAGAGACAGAGCTCAGACAGCCCAGAGGCAGAGCTCAGAGAAATAGACATACAGGCGGACAGAAATCTGCTCAAACTCACCGATCTGCTCATCCTCTGGGATTCCCATGATCTTCATGGACTCCATGGTCTCCATAAACAGCTCCCTGTCCTGCTGTCCTGGGATGGTGACGTTGCCATTCGACAGGAAGCGGTAGCTGTTGTAGCTCTCCAGACACAGCTCGGCTACAGGGAGAGAGAGATCAGAGCTGTGCGCAGCGGCTGAGCCCGAGCGCGCAGGACAGACAGACAGAGCGCGAACTCACAGCGCAGCTTGTCTCCTGCTCCGGTCAGCATGTAGTAGAACAAGTGGAAGGTCCTCTCCTCCTTCGCCTGCCGGATCGCCCTGGATTTCTCCAGCAGGTCTGAGAGGCACGGAGTCAAGAATCCACCGGCTGCACCGCAGGACCGCCCCCCCCCGCCCCCTGCCCCCCAGCGAAAGGATACAGGTCTCGATGTTGGCTCCCACAATGTAGCCGTTGACATCGAAGTTGATCCGGATGAATTTCCCCTGCAGAGACAGACGGACAGGAGAGTGAGCCCTGACTGCTCCGGCTCACACGGACGAGCGGCGGTCAAGGACAGGGAGGAGGGAGCCTTACGAAGCGAGAGGAGTTGTCATTCTTGACCGTCTTGGCATTGCCGAAGGCCTCCAGGATCGGGTTGGCCTGCAGCAGCTGCTTCTCCAGCTCCCCCTGGAGGACAGAGAGAAACACTGAACCTCACGTTGACAGTCACCAACAGCTCACATTGACAAGCGCTCTGAACACTGACAGACGCTGGACACTGAGCACTGACTCCCCAACGCTGGACAACAGAGTTCTTAAACTGGAAAGAGACGGAGAGCAGGATGCAGTCTTGTATCGGCCCCTCCAGGAACTCACCTCGGTGATGTTAGTGCCCACACCAGCCCCGTTATCGTGCTCTACCCTTTCACCCTTAACCTTTCACCCAGAGCCACAGGGACGCAGTGACAGACCCCAAGCACAGAGGCACACGCGCTGCAAAGAGACGGGATTCCTGCCGGCTCTCGCTCGGACACGCCCACTCGGAGCCGACACCCCACGGGCAGCTCGCCGAGACAGACGCGTCCTGGGACGGACAGCACATCCCAAGAGGCTCAGGGGCGCTCCTGGACGGGCAGGCAGGTGGACAGAGGTGCTGAGGCGGGGCAGAGACTCGGCAAAGAGGGGGGGTCCCCCCTTTCACCCCGACTCACTGCTGCGAGCAGGACAGGCCCCCTGGGCGACCCTTGACCTCTGACACGCTGGGGCTCTTTACAGACTCCTGCTGGGCCTGGGTCCTGCCCGCAGGGGACCTGAAGACTACAGCGCTGTGGGCCAGGCCCCCCACCAGGGGGCAGCGTTCCCGCAAGCAGCGCAGCGCGGCGCACAACACCAGGACAGAGACGGAGGGAGAGAGGCAGAGAGCAGCAGCCACAGACACGCATGGGCAGTGCCCGGCAGGCACCGGGCACTGAGGGAGGGACTCACATGTGACAGCACGGCCGTCTGCTGTAGACAGGGAGAGAACACAGCACCACGCCGTTAGTGACCAGCACTGCCAACGGCCCCGAAACCGCAGGGCTGACCAGACCAGGGGGCTGTCCAGTCTCTCTGGAGCCCTGAACAAGCTGCCCTGGCCTGGCCAGCCCTGCTCCCAGGGCCAGTATTTCTGAACACTCTCCACTGTACAGGAAGGACATCAGCACTGATCAACACCCACTGCAAGGACAGACTCTTCCAGCAGGGGGCAGAGCAGAGGAGGAGCTGACCAGGGTGCATGGACACAGTGAACATGGTCAGAGGCTGGGCTATGTTTAAAACTAACCAATTCACTCGTGTCAGGAGGCTGTGCAGACTCACGCTGTGACTGAACAGGCTGCCAGACCCTGTCCCAACTTGTGCACCAGGCTGGTCAGGGCCTGGCAGAGCAGTAACTGAGCAGCTGCTGTCTGGGTCAGAACACAGGAGGACTTCCTCCAGCCCGGAGGCCGAGCGCACCTGACCGCGCAGAGGGACGGGGGGGGCGCTCAGGGCTGTGCAGAGGGACGGGGGGGGCGCTCAGGGCTGTGCAGAGGGACGGGGGGGGCGCTCAGGGCTGTGCAGAGGGACGGGGGGGGCGCTCAGGGCTGTGCAGAGGGACGGGGGGAGACGGACAAGTACCTGGTCCTTCTTGGTCTTGTGAGACGAGGCCACATGAGCGAGATACTGAATGACCTTCTTGGTGTTTTCTGTCTTTCCAGCGCCGGACTCCCCGCTAAGGCAGAGAGAGGATCAGGGTTTCAACAGGAACACGGCACCCCACCCCACACTCACACGGCGGGGAGACGCCGTGTCGGAGCTCCAGACAAACAGTGACTCACGTGCACAAGATGGACTGATCCTCACGGTCTGAAGGAGAGAAGAGAGAGAGGTTATCACTGTGCTGCTTGGCCAGCATGTGAATTGCACTACACAGGGAGACAATCCACTATCAGTGCACAGTGTCTCAGCACACTGCCGGTCAGTGTGTCATACAGCGCACACGAACTGCGCAGTGTCAGTTTATTCCCCAGTCTCTGCACTCCATTGTTTTAGTTTTTGTTTGGATTATTTGCAGCCTGAGACAGGAAGTCCGGATACCACGGACAGAAAGTACACATCCAGATCCCAGTGACTGGGCCCCCTGGCCATTGGCTGCAGGGATGTGCGCTAACAAGGCACCCAGCAGGACTGCAGTGGAGAGGGGCAGGTGAAGAGGTCTTACCCTGCATCATGCTCCGGTAGGCTGTGTCTGTGATGGCATAGATGTGAGGGGGCATCTCGTGCCGCTTCTTGCCCTTGTACATGTCCACTATCTCCTCCGAGTAGATGGGCAGGTTCTTATAGGGGTTAATGACCACGCAGAACAGCCCTGAATACGTCTGGAGATGGAGAGAGAGGGGTTAATACACACACTCCTCCTGCACACCACTGTACACTGACACTGCACTGAGAGAGAGGGGTTAATACACACACTCCTCCTGCACACTACTGTACACTGACACTGCACTGAGAGAGAGAGGGGTTAATACACACACTCCTCCTGCACACTACTGTACACTGACACTGCACTGAGAGAGAGAGGGGTTAATACACACACCCCTCCTGCACACCACTGTACACTGACACTGCACTGAGAGAGAGAGGGGTTAATACACACACTCCTCCTGCACACTACTGTACACTGACACTGCACTGAGAGAGAGAGGGGTTAATACACACACTCCTCCTGCACACTACTGTACACTGACACTGCACTGAGAGAGAGAGGGGTTAATACACACACTCCTCCTGCACACTACTGTACACTGACACTGCACTGAGAGAGAGGGGTTAATACATACACTCCTCCTGCACACTACTGTACACTGACACTGCACTGAGAGAGAGAGGGGTTAATACATACACTCCTCCTGCACACTACTGTACACTGACACTGCACTGAGAGAGAGAGGGGTTAATACACACACTCCTCCTGCACACTACTGTACACTGACACTGCAGTGAGAGAGAGGGGTTAATACACACACTCCTCCTGCACACTACTGTACACTGACACTGCACTGAGAGAGAGAGAGGGGTTAATATACTTGTACTGTATAAGCAGGAAGGGCTCCGTCACCCCAGCATGGCTTCTGAAAACTGTTTTGTGATTAAAGATGGCAAACTCTGAACACAGCAAGAGGGGGTGGGATGTTAGACAGGGACCACTCCACCACAACAGTCTCTTTCCCAGTGTCCCCAGTACACTGTCCCTTTCTGGGGAACAGCACCAGTCTCAAAGCACTATTTTCTTCCCAGAGTGCCCCTCTCCACCCAGCCCATTTCGCAATCTGTCACGCGTGCTCTCTGTTGCACAAGCGCCGAGCTGGGCCCCACGTCACAGCGCTCATGCAGATGTTGAAAAGCAGGGCCAGATGTTTTACACCGACCCCCCCCCAGTGCCAGAGGGTCAGTTTATTGTTTCCATCTTGCTTCCTGTTTATTCCTCAAGGAGAGAGAGCTGGGGAAACGGTCTGTCCTGCTGCCTGCCAGTCTCACTCTCACACTGGCCTCTACCCGTCTCCCTCACACAGCATGCCTCTGCACGCAGGAATCCTAACAGATACACTGCTTAGCCTGTCAGTACAGGAGCAGTAAAAACAGTTTACATGCCTGAGGATGAATGTGGTCTGTATGTTAACCCTGGACAAGAGTGGACAGTCCTGTTCTGCATGGAGCAGTCCGGAGCTGCCTCTCTCCTCCACCAGTGTTGGTACTAGAAGTCTTTACTCACGTAGATGAGGCCGGAGTAGTATCTCTCCTTCAGGTTGTGCAGCACAGACGCCTCGTTCAGGCAGGTCAGCTCAGCCATGTCTTCCACCTTGCTGAACTTGGGCGGGTTCATCTTCTGGATGTCGTCCTTGCTGACTCGCACTTTCTTACCACTCTCAGCCAGCTCCACCACCGCCTCCTCGCCATGCTCCTCCTTGACGCTGCCCGCCTCGAACCCATGCCTCTCGGACGGCACCCACACCAGCTTCTTGGCGGCCCAGTCCGCCTGCGCCAGCGGGTTGTTGATCAGGTTCCGATCAACATAGAGGAACCTGTCTGCACCACTCATTGTGACTTCCTACACCTGAGAGAGACAGGGAGACAGAGAGACAGGCTCAGGGCCGAGGAGAGAGAGAGGGACACGGACACAGGTATATGACCTGAACCACGTAAACAGACTACAAACAGTCTGGATGAATACCAAACAGCACTAAACCACCGGGAAATTCAGACATGAATAATTACATGAATAAAAACATCATGTTAAACCAACAAATCAGGCATAAGTTTGGCTTTAGAATATTTAAATTTCATATTCGCCAAACTAGACTTAAAATCAAAATTGAAAATACAAAACACACCCAAAAAACAAAAGAATGGTTTGACACAGACTGCAGAAACACAGGAAAATCAACAGAACTGCACCTCACATACTGCAGGCTGGTAAATAGCTACAAACAAACCCTGAAGTAAAAAAACACACAAACATAACTCTCGGAAATCAAGGAGTCAATAAATCAAAACTATTTCTGGGAAAAAGGAAAAAATAAATAAATCAAAACCAGAAGAATCAGCTATCCAAAATACATCAGTGAAAAAAACCTATGTTGAACATGATTTCAACCAAAACAACATGTATGAAAAACTGAAAACATTCAAAATGGCAATACAAGACAACCATTAGACTCCCCGATCACAGAGCAGGGACAGAGCTGACCTTGAGAACTACAGGGGTATCTGTGTGACCAGTATTCGGCTGCATCACTGGCCCTCCTTACCGAGCACAAAGTCTGAAAAAGAGTCTGCCTGGCTTCCTACCAGACCGCCACATAGCCCAGCACACTCACACCCCGCCAGGAAATCAACAACATTATTTTCCTGCTTTACTGATTCCAAAAAAACATTTAATTCAATTTGGCACAAATGACTGATCTACACTTCTTCAAAGAGATGTAGGAGGTCAAGTCTGCAACGTCTTTGAATAAACAAACTCAGAGAACATGTGTGCACTGAAAATCAGAAACAATATTACTGAATGTTTCACTCCGGGTGGTGGGGTGAGTCAGGGCTGAAGTCTGAGCCCTACACTGTTCAATATCTCCACCAGTGAGCTAGCAGGAATGCTGGAACAGTCTGCAGCTCCTGGACTCACACTACATGACACAGATCAAGTTCCTGCTCTACCGATGACCTGGTCCTGCTGTTGCCCACAGAACAGAGCCTGGCACTGCTGGAGCAGTACTGTCAGACCCGGGCACTGCCAGCCCATCTGGACAAGACCAGTCCCATGGACAAGAAAGTGAGGTCTCAGGGAAACAACACACAACTCCAACTGACAATCGATTCATCTGGGAGTTTCGACCTGGCAGTGAAGGCACCCAGGGCTTTCTACGCCAATAGAGGGAGGCTCTACAATATCAACCCCCCCATAAAAATCTGGCTGCAAATATTTGAAAGTGTAATCCAACCCATTGCCCTATACAGCAGTGAAGAGTCTGGTCCACTCAGAGACCAGGATTACACTGTGACAACTCATACAAGCCTTGTGCACAGAGTTCTGAAAACAACATCCTCCATGTACAGTGTGTGATCTCCTGTCCCAGCCTGAGGAACAGACAGTGAGCCTGTCTCTCAATAATAATAATACAGTGTGTGATCTCCTGTCCCAGCCTTAGGAACAGACAGTGAGCCTGTCTCTCAATAAAAATAATACAGTGTGTGATCTCCTGTCCCAGCCTGAGGAACAGTGAGTCTGTCTCTCAATAATAATAATATAGTGTGTAATGTTCTATATGTTGTATGTAAGTGTCCCGAGATGTGTTTGTATTGTCAACATCTGTAGATGTTGTGTTAATTGTATCTGCTTTGGCAACACTGAAATTCATCAGTCATGCCAATAAACCTGCTTGAATTTAAAAAATCTGAAAGAAACAGGCTCAGGATGAACTTAAAGAATTTTATAGGCTCAGGAAAGAGAGACCAATAAACCCAGAGGCAAGAAGAGAGAGATCTAATCTGTACAAAGACCACACCAGGTCACACTGTTGCTAAATACAAAGATTCAGCCTTTTTCCCTCCCCCCGCCGTCTGTCAGGAGTGCTGAACAACAGGAAAGGGTGTGTGCGTGTCTTTGCGCATGTCTGTGCATGTGCGTGTGGAGGGATAAATTGCTGCTCTGCCTATTAACTACTCTGATTCCTGCAGATAAGGACAGGGCAGTTGCTCTACCAGAATAAGGATAGAGACAGAAACAAATCCTGGGCTGAATAGGCAGATACCCACTGCTGACCAACATACAGAAGACTGCAAGAAAATACTGGTCACCCCTGAGAACCAGTGAGCAGAGCTCCCAGCATCACAAGACCCTGCTGAGCCAGAGCTGAGCCCAGAGAAGAGCCCTCAGCCAGCTGGTCCTGAAGCTCACTGACAGCAACCAGCTACAGCAACACCCACCACACAGCACAACACACACAGCACTGCCTCCCCCACTGGGACACACACACA
The DNA here is from genome assembly GCF_040954835.1 of Lepisosteus oculatus. NCBI lineage: Eukaryota > Metazoa > Chordata > Actinopteri > Semionotiformes > Lepisosteidae > Lepisosteus > Lepisosteus oculatus. The sequence continues at coordinate 39,743,004 of NC_090707.1, forward strand.
CAAACACACACACACTGACCAGCACTGCCTCTCCCACTGGGACACACGCACACAAACACACACACACTGACCAGCACTGCCTCTCCCACTGGGACACACGCACACAAACAACACACACTGACCAGCACTGCCTCCCCCACTGGGAGAGAGACACAAACTGGAGGACTGCAGGACCACACCCTGTGCCCAGTATGCAATCTCCTGCCACAGCCTAAGGAGCAGAGAGCCAGTCTCGGATGTTTTTTTCAGATATGGATGGAAATAACTAACAGGATTTATGTTGTTGATTAGCAGTACTTACTCACTGGTCACTGCAACAGAGCTCACCGAGTCTGGAGATGAGAGCTCTTCTCCCTTTCCAGTTTCCCATGACCCCTGTGACCCCACAGCTGAAGAAGTCAGTGCTTCCCACGCCCACCCTGAACACAGCACTCCCCAAAGTACACACACCCCTACCCTAAACTCAGTGCTCCCCAAAGTACACACCTCTACCCTGAACACAGTGCTCATCACACCTCCACCCTGAGAACAGTACCCACACCGCAGGGCAGCAGAGAGGCCCTGATCCAATCCAGGCCCTTCTGCACCGACCCGGGCTGCCTTCTGTTTCCCCTGTCCTCTGGGACACATTCCTACCATTCCACTCGCTAATGGATAAGGAGAGAATTCCAGAAATGCAGCTGCTGTCAGCACAGGCAGAGACCAGCATCAGGCCAGACCGTGAGCCCTGCAGCTGAAAGTCACAGCAGACCTGGCTCATTCTCTCTGCTGTGTGACACACTCCCTTGCTCACAGGCGGATACACCCTCAGAGCTCTCTTCTTCACACAGGCACAGGCTGCTGCTGATCGAGCACCGGTTCTGGGATCACAGGGCACAGCCCAGGCTGACAACACACCCCACTGGGCCCACTGCTGAGCAAGCAGCTGCTCAACACCATTAAAACACCGGCCCTCACACTATGTGGCTGGAGCCTCATTTGCATTCATTCAGAGGACACTGAGACAGCAGCAGCAGCACTGGAGGAAGGATACAGCCTGTGAGCGCCCCCCATTGGACACTCCAGGAAGAGCTTCTGCTGACCAGTCAGCCAGTGAACTAAGAGGTACATAATTGCTGCCACTGGGCTGTCCTGCAGCAGAACCGCTGACACTGCCAGTACCCTGCTCAGCAGACAAATCATCAGGACTGCTGGCCACCAGCGTCTCCGCCCCTCGATAGCCCACAGCCACACAGGGAGATAAGGGATACAGATAAGGATACAGGGAAAACTTCCCAACAGGAAGTGAGCAGTCAGCGGGTCCCCAGGCAACGAGAAGAGCAGCTCATTCCTGACGGAGTGCACAGAGCAGGAATGTCTGCCGAGCTCGAGGACAAGTCAGCACAGGGAGCCAGCAGCTCCTGCAATCTCGTTATCGGCCACACCCACACAGTCCAGGGCAGAACTGCACCTGCGCTCTTGTCCTCTGTCCCGTTCCGGACACTGACCGGGTCTCCAGGACAGAGAGACGGCGGCAGGCAGGCCAGTGTACGAGGAGAGACACGAGAGCTCTGTGCTAAGGGCACCCCCCCTGCCTCAGACTGCCCAGCGCCAGGGTCAGAGCCACCACGAATACCTCCCCTCCAGCACACACAGGCCACAACCAAGACTGCGACACAGCTGCCCAATTCCACACACAGCAGAGCACGCACACACACCCGGGGCTTGGCCCCGAGCGTCGCACAGCAGGACCGCTACTGGGGTACGGAAGAGCCACACTCCTCCGCCCGCTGCCGGCTCTTCTCCTCCCTTGGATCGGTAGACCCAGGTCACCTGGCTGTCTGGTGGCACCGCCAGCGCTGCTCAGCCACAGTTTCACAGGACGTGACTGCAGTGTCCCTGCAGCCAGATCCAGATCCACCCCGGGTTTTACCACCCGCCGCAGGCCCTCGAACAGGCACCTGAAGGAACCGCGGTTCAGGAACAGAAACGGCTGCTTTTCTGCTCCACCAGAACGGACTCAGGAGCTCTCAGCTGCTGAGAAAAGCCGAGATGGACTCCAGGTGTCTGGGAGCCCATCTGCCCAGCACAGATGAGACCGTGCTCACCTACTGTAACCCCCTCCTTGACCCGCAGGGGGCGCCACCAGGGGCACTGTGCACATGCGCCTCAGTCACAGAGACACTGGTGAGAAAACCTGCAACCCCTCTCCTGCCACTGCTCCGCAGAACAGATTCACCCCCACAGTGACCCTCACCCGAGCCTGACAACACCCTCGCTATAAACACCCCTCCTCACCCCAAACCCCTCACTGTCCCTCTCACCCTCACTGCCCCCCTCAATGTCTCCCCAAACCCCCTCAACCCAAACCCCTCTCTCCCCCCTGGGCCGTCTGCAAGCCTGGTGAGACAGAACACTTTTGGCTGCTTGGTGCAGCATCGCACCTCAACTTCCTGTTGTCGGACGCGTGTCCACATCCGCCCAGGTGCCTGAGAGCTCCAGCACAGAGACAGGAAGTGACATCACACTCAGAGCACAGGGAGGAAGTGACATCGTTGCCAGAGGCCAGGTACACTAACAGACTCCCACAGCCCGAGACCACGCAGAGACGTCAGGCAGGGCAGTTCTGGGGAGGCCCAGTCCAAACACTACAGTGCCAAGAACCGCAGGATGTCTCCAGCACCCAGCACAGGGTGAAACCAGGACCCATAAATATTCTGTGACAAAACGGTTGTATCTGAACCCCTGACCCCGACCTCAGACTCCAGACACCGCCGGTCCCGGTCGACCCGTCCCCCTAATTGTTCCACGCGATTCCCCCCCACGCCCGTGGAAAGATTAGGCTCAGGCGAGACCGGCCGGAAATGAGCCTCCCGGGCTCGCGATAAGAAATTTCCTTCGGAGGCAGGACCCCGGACCCGAATCAGACCGGGCTGGGAACCGCCACGGCGTGCCGTGGACCGGCCGCGAGCTCGCCCACCAGCCCTCCCAGTCGCGGCTCGCGCCGTGGCCAGCGCCACTTCCTCGGTGGATGAGATCATCCCGGAGAGGTGAGGGTGCGGCTGCTGCTCCCAGGTCTCCACACCCCACGGCACGAGTGTCACCCGCTCAGCCCGGGCGCCAGGAAAACCCGGACTGGAGCCGCACTGCGGCGGCGTGTCGCTGTTTCACCTGAGCTGGCGGTGAGGGTGCAGGTCCTAAAACACGCGCGTTTCTGCAGGGCGTGAGCAGAAAGAGACCAGACAAGCCCGCTCCCGGCCCGAGTGACCCGGTCCTGACCCTGACAGCTCGGGGGCCCGTGTCTCTCCGTCCCTCCCGCCCCGGAGACCGTCGGAGCAGCCGGCAGCCCGGGAAACAGACCCACCGCGACCCCGGAAACACCCCCAAGCCCAGCAGCCGCAGGACTCCACTAACCCGGCGTGCGCGACCCGTACGAGTTGGACCCCGGCTCCCTCCCGGCGCACTTCCTGTAGGAGCCCGAGCACGGCAGCGCCCCACGCCCGCTCAGCCGCCGGTGACGAAGCGCAAGAGCACGAAGTTCCTGGTCCGGCTGAGGCTGACAGAGGGCACTTTACCTGGGCCAACGACGAACAGAGAATCGTCTGAAACCCTTCTGAACTCGGTCGGCTCCCCGTCCCGCTGTCCCAGCTCGGCGGCGAGAAAGCAGTTGTCGTGCAGCTCGGTGGAAACGCGCAGTAGCAGCGAGCGCTTGTCTCCTCTCGGCCTGAGCGGCTGCTTCCGCGCAGACTGGCTGGGACCGGGCAGGGCGCGGCTGCGGGGCGGGGCCAGGCTCCCAGCCACGCCCCCCGCCCAATCGGAGCAGGCCAATCTGGGCCGGACCGGCCAGTGGCGGAGCGGCATGGGGGCGTGGCTTGAGGGTGCTGCTCCCGGGGCTCGGAGGCAGCGCTAAGTGTTTAATTAGAGAGGTATGTGCGGGATAAGTTTATTACCATATAAGTATGACTGCCAGCGGCATCAAACATCTCCCTGCAGACACCTTTCCTGCCTGCTTCCACAGTAATTAGTCACCCTCGAGTCCCGTGAGCGCTAAAATGTTAGAGAAGCTGGCCGCCTCCGTATCTGCGTTGATCGCATTTCTAATCATGTCCCATTTAACAACACTCCGACAGAGGAAGGTCCTCCTCGTGGTCACGACCGGACACACCTGACAGTACATCTGTTGGCAGCAACATTGTCAGTAGCCTTCTGAAGATCTGAATGCCCAGTGGCGCTCGCTCTGTTTCCTGCTGATCAAGGTACACGGTAGTTAAAGAGATCTGTCTTTTTAAAATCCACATTGACTAGGATGTTCTTTTTAATACTGATGATCCCCTGGTTGTCTTCTGATTATTGTTTCCATTACTTTATATGCCACAGAAGGCAGACATACTGGTCTGTAATTATTTGGCTGGGTTGTCTGTTGCAGTGGGTATCCCCCCCTCTGCAGAGCTCCAGAGACTGCTGGGAGAGTTGAGCTGTGAATCTTCTCCTGCGCCGGGATAGATGGCTGTTTCAGCAGGTGCCTCCCCTGCGCTGGTACCTGTGTCCTTCTGCTGTCTGAGGCCGGTGAGTCAGGCCTGGTGCCCCGCGAGAGCCAGCCCTTTGCTCTGGCTCTGACCTCAGCAGGCTCTGGAACAGGCTGAGGCCAGCCCAGGGGCCAGTGCCACAGTACATGCCAGTATGGGCGATTGGGGACACACAGACTGGCACCCCTCTTACCCAAGCTGACTCTGGACACTTGGAGCAAACCTGCACATGGAGAAGAACATGCAAACTCCACACAGATAGCTGGCCAGCTCAAAATGTATCCAAATTCATGGTGTTCAGCGTTGATTGGTGTTTCTAAATTAACAGCTGCTCAACACAAACTGAGCATGTCTGTGAGAGTGAGAGAGTGAGCATGTGTCTGAGACAGTGTGTGACTGAGACAGAGAGTGTATCTGAGAGAGTGAGAGAGTGTATTGGCTACACCTAAAAAACAGCGACCAAAATTCCTACCACCACAAAGCCCTGCTGAGCCAAGAGCTGAGCCCAAAACAGAGCCCCCTGAGCCAGCTGGTCCTGAGCCACACCGACACCAGCCAGTCTCAGGACGGCACTGCTAGAGCACCACAACTCAGACCCAAGCACATCACAGCACAGATCAAACAGCAACATCTCACACACTGGGACACACACACACAAACAACAAACTGGAATGCTACAGAACCCTAAACAGACAATACACACTAGCTGAATATTTGACCAAGATAAGAAACAACAAAAAGAAACAGACCCTGATGAAGTACAGGCTCAGTGACCACAACCTGGCCATAGAAACTGGGCGACACAGGCAGACCTGTCTGCCCAGAGAGGACAGGCTGTGCTCCCACTGCCAGCGGGGAGAAATAGAGACAGAGGTGCACTTCCTACTGCACTGTGACAGATACTCTGGAATTAGAGAAACATTCTTCCCTAAACTCAGAAATCTAGTCCCAGAGTTTCCACACCTGCCAGAATCACAATGGGTCCCAATCCTACTGGAAGAGGGAGGAGGGAACTCAATTGAACTGGCAGCCCAGTATGTGATATCCTGTCACAGCCTGAGGAACAGTGAGCCTGTCTCCCAATAATGCTCCATTTGTTAACAGTATATGTAAATATTTGATGATATGTCTTTGTTGTAAATCTGGAATATGTCTGAGGAACAGACAGTGAGCCTGTCTCTCAATAATAATACAGTGTGTGATCTCCTGTCCCAGCCTGAGGAATAGACAGTGAGCCTGTCTCTCAATAATAATAATACAGTGTGTGATCTCCTGTCCCAGCCTGAGGAACAGACAGTGAGCCTGTCTCTCAATAATAATAATACAGTGTGTGATCTCCTGTCCCAGCCTGAGGAACAGACAGTGAGACTCTAATAGTTCATGTTGGAAATTCCTGGGGTGCTGTCGGCATGGAGTTTGTATGTTCTCCCTGTGTTTGCGAGTTTCCTCTGGGTGCTCCGGTTTCCTCCTCTCTCACAATCTAAAGACATACTGGAGGGTTGATTGTCTTCTGGGAAATGTGCCCTGGGGTGTCTGTGTGCCCCGTGATGGACTGGTGTCCTACCTTGCGCCCACAGCGTGCCTCACTCGGCCCCCCGCAAACCTGCGCTGGATATAACGATTAGAAAATGGATGGATGGAAAAGTCTAATAATGTGTTTTTGTTGTAAAAATTGTTACTAACTGTTATTAACTAATTGCTATTAACTGTGATTAACCTTTAATGTCAATAAAACTATTTGGATTTGAGAGACAGATGAGGCAATGTTGTTAGAAAAGGTATCATATTCTGTGCTCATCTCTCTCTGTCCCTGTCTTCCTCTCTCTGCTTCTGTCTTTCTCTCTTTCCCTGTCTCTCTCTCTGTCTTTCTCTGTCCGTCCTTGTCTCTGCCCTGTCTCTCTCTCTGCTTCTGTCTCCCTCTGCCCATTTCTCTCTGCCCCTTGTCTCCTTCCCTGCCCATCTCTCTCTCCCTGCCCCATCTCTCTCCCTGCCCCATCTCTCTCTCTGCCCCGTCTCTCTCTCTGCCCCTTGTCTCTCTCCCTGCCCGTCTCTCTCTCTGCCTTGTCTCTCTCTCTGCCACTTTTCTCTCTCCCTGCCCGTCTCTCTTTCTGCTCCTGTCAATTTCAATTCAATTTTTTTTCAATTCAAGGTGCTTTATTAGTGTGACCGATGGGTACAATCAGTGTTGCTAAAGCAAATAAAAATTCACATGAAACAAAACAGAAAATAAAAGTAAAATAAAGTCTACAGACATTACAAACATTTACAACAAACACATATCATAAAATATTTACATCTACTGTAGACAGATGGAGCATTATTGGGAGACAGACTCACTGTTCCTCAGGCTGTGACAGGAGATCACATACTGGGCTGCCAGATCAACTGAGTTCCCTCCTCCCTCTCCCAGTAGGATTGGGACCCATTGTGATTCTGGCAGGTGTGGGAACTCTGGGATGAGATTTCTGAATTTCGGGAAGAATGTGTCTCTAATCCCAGAGTATCTGTCACAGTGCAGTAGGAAGTGCACCTCTGTCTCTATTTCTCCCCGCTGGCAGTGGGAGCACAGCCTGTCCTCTCTGGGCAGACAGGTCTGTCTGTGTCCAGTGTCTCTGGCCAGGCTGTGGTCACTGAGCCTGTCCTCTCTGGGCAGCCAGGTCTGCCTGTGTCGCCCAGTTTCTATGGCCAGGCTGTGGTCACTGAGCCTGTACTTCGTCAGGGTCTGTTTCTTTTTGTTGTTTCTTATGTTGGTCATATATTCAGCTAGTGTGTATTGTCTGTTTAGGGTTCTGTAGCATTCCAGTTTATGCTGTGTGTGTGTCCCAGTGTGTGAGATATTGCTGTTTGATCTGTGCTGTGATGTGCTTGGGTCTGGGTTGTGGTGGCTTTGTGGTGGTAGGAATTTTGGTCGCTGTTTTTTAGGTGTAGCCAATACTTTAATACTGTTTTCTGTATGTTTATCAATAGTGGGTACTGGCCTAATTCGGCCCATCACCCGTTGCACTTGTCTCTCTCTGCCCCTGTCTCTCTCCCTGCCCGTCTCTCTCTCTTCCCCTGTCTCTCTCCCTGATCCTGTCTCTCTCTCTGCCCCTGTCTCTCTCTCTACCCGTCTCTCTCTCTGCCACTTTTCTCTCTCCCTGCTCGTCTCTCTCCCTGCTCCTGTCTTTCTCTCTGCTCCTGTCTCTCTCTGCCCCTGTCTCTCTCTCTGCTCCTGTCTTTCTTAGCCCTGTCTTCCTCTCTCACTTCCTTGCTCTCTCGCTGGTGCCAGGCTGAGGGAATGGAAGCACAGAAGCCCACTAGAGTGAACAGGACCTGTGCAAAAGCTCATTCAGCAGGAGAATATTTGTGATATGTGATATTTCTTATATGAAAGACTGAAACACTGAGGAAACTTCCTCTCATCAGCCACTCGATGGGACGGACCAACCTGCTGAGCCTGATGCTCCTACAGGCTGCGATTGCCCTCTGTGACAGGACTGGGACAGCAAGTCATGATGATACTCTCGGGTCTGAGAGAGGGGCACCTTGCAGGTCTGAGTGCTCACTGGTGTGATGAAGATGACGGATGGGGATCCTGTTGTGAGGGATTGTCCTGTACAGACAGGGTACAGGAGCTCTGTCTCTTCAGCCCACAACAGCCCATACAGAAACTGGAGATGTTATTTAAGCTGGATAACAAAAAACACTTCTTAACACAAAGAGTTGTGGGTGTCTGAGACAGGCTTACTAGCTATGTGGTTGAGACCCAAACTCTGGACACTTATATACATGACTAAAGTACTAAAGAAGAAAGATGGCTGATTGGGCTCCTGTCGCTTGCTGCCTTATTTACACATCAGTTTTCAATATGATTACAGATGCAGAGCTTATAAAGTCAGAGTATGTGCAGGGATAAATCTCCCCATGATCAAGCAGACTGAGAATTATCCCCGAGGAGACAGATACCAGTCCAGTGCAGATGCAGAGCTCTGCGGTCACCCTCTCCCCTCTCCCCGGCTGCAGGACAGGAAGAGGGAGGGGGGTGTTGACTCACAATGCTCAGGAATGCAGGGGAAAGGGGGGGGCACACCCCTCCCCCAGCCTGTACCTTGTCAGGGCAAAGGTTTCATGTCTGAACTGTTTCATGTCTGAGCGGAGTCCCTGTGCGGCGCTCGGGCCCTGCCAGAGCACTCCTCCTGCACACTATTGTACCTCCCAGTCCTGCGCGGTCTGGGCCCCGAGTCCCTTCCTGCCTGACGCGAGGCTGACAGGTACACGACTCACAGCCCCGCGCCACACTCCCCAGCAGAGCAGCAGCGCGGCAGCTCGCTGGCAGGACTCTCTTTTCTTCCTTATATGGTAACAGAGCGGCGCCCTGCTCGAGAGGGGGAGGGGCGGGCCGCTCTTTTGTCTCAGCGGAAGGGGTGTAAAGTTACTCTGGCAGCTTCACATTCCTCAGCCATCTGCCCTCCTCTGGAGCAGAACAGCGCACACCTGGGCAGAGAGAGAGGATTCAGCTCGAAGTGCAGGGAAGGTGTGTCTCTGCTCTTACAGCCGCCTGCGTTGGCAGAATATTGTGTTAGAAGCAGTGAAAGAGAATGAAATGCCACCAGGGATCAATGAGAACATTCCCTCTCATTAGAAAGGAATGTTAATTACACAACAACAACAGAGAGGGAAGAGCTATATCTACCCTGAGAGGAAACAGAGTCAGGAGAGGACTGACACCTCTTACTGCAGGAGGAGTGTGTGTATTAACCCCTCTCTCTCTCTCAGTGCAGTGTCAGTGTACAGTAGTGTGCAGGAGGAGTGTGTGTATTAACCCCTCTCTCTCAGTGCAGTGTCAGTGTACAGTAGTGTGCAGGAGGAGTGTGTGTATTAACCCCTCTCTCTCTCAGTGCAGTGTCAGTGTACAGTAGTGTGCAGGAGGAGTGTGTGTATTAACCCCTCTCTCTCTCTCTCAGTGCAGTGTCAGTGTACAGTAGTGTGCAGGAGGAGTGTGTGTATTAACCCCTCTCTCTCTCTCAGTGCAGTGTCAGTGTACAGTAGTGTGCAGGAGGAGTGTGTGTATTAACCCCTTTCTCTCTCAGTGCAGTGTCAGTGTACAGTAGTGTGCAGGAGGAGTGTGTGTATTAACCCCTCTCTCTCTCAGTGCACAGTAGTGTTCAGGAGGAGTGTGTGTATTAACCCCTCTCTCTCTCTCAGTGCAGTGTCAGTGTACAGTAGTGTTCAGGAGGAGTGTGTGTATTAACCCCTCTCTCTCTCAGTGCAGTGTCAGTGTACAGTAGTGTTCAGGAGGAGTGTGTGTATTAACCCCTCTCTCTCTCAGTGCAGTGTCAGTGTACAGTAGTGTGCAGGAGGAGTGTGTGTATTAACCCCTCTCTCTCTCAGTGCAGTGTCAGTGTACAGTAGTGTGCAGGAGTGTGTGTATTAACCCCTCTCTCTCTCAGTGCAGTGTCAGTGTACAGTAGTGTGCAGGAGGAGTGTGTGTATTAACCCCTCTCTCTCTCAGTGCAGTGTCAGTGTACAGTAGTGTGCAGTAGGAGTGTGTGTATTAACCCCTCTCTCTCAGTGCAGTGTCAGTGTACAGTAGTGTGCAGGAGGAGTGTGTGTATTAACCCCTCTCTCTCTCAGTGCAGTGTCAGTGTACAGTAGTGTGCAGGAGGAGTGTAGTAACCTTTCTCTGATTGACTTTCTGACAGTTACCAGCTACAAGAGCCCTGAAAGCGATAATCTCCGTTTCCAGTTGGGGAAAGTGTCCCGGTCAGCAGTGTGCATCGCAGAAGCAGGCGCAGCATCCTGACTGACCGGGCTGACCGTCAGCTCCAGCTGAGGCGTCCAGAGAGGCCTGAGCCCACAGCCCCTCTCCATGTTCCAAGAGCAGCTGCGATTCTGAACCACCAGGTCAGTCCCTCCAAACTCAGTCATGAATATTCCTCTCCAAGTTCTTCAATTATAACATTTATTAAAATAAATTCTCAAGTCTAACCTTACATAAATCTTCACTTTCTCTCCTTTTACATAGTTTCACAGTAAACAAATAAAGTGACAGTAGACCAGAGATGCAGATTCTCCTGTCATGAACAATACTGAAGAATCAATCAATGGAGTCTACAGGGCCATTTGTCACACTGTATTATAGACAATAAGACCGTAGGGGTGTAAATCACACTGTATTATAGACACTGAAACTGTGGGGCTGTTTGTCACACTGTATCAAGACACTGAGACTGGGGCTGTGAGTCACACTGTATTGTAGACACTGAGACTGGGGCTGTTTGTCACACTGTATCAAGACACTGAGACTGGGGCTGTGAGTCACACTGTATTGTAGACACTGAGACTGTGGGGCTGGGGGTCACACTGTATTGTAGACACTGAGACTGTGGGGCTGGGAGTCACACTGTATTGTAGACACTGAGACTGTGGGGCTGGGAGTCACACTGTATTGTAGACACTGAGACTGTGGGGCTGGGGGTCACACTGTATTGTAGACACTGAGACTGTGGGGCTGGGAGTCACACTGTATTGTAGACACTGAGACTGTGGGGCTGGGAGTCACACTGTATTATAGCCTGTTACATCCTCCTGAAACAACAATGTGCCAGCTGTGACTCCTCACCATCCAGTTCCAACGACTAAATTAAATTAAACTAATTTATAACCTATAATACCAGTACGGTAACACTGCTAAGCAGTCAGAACTGTGACCTCCACGTTAGGAACCCCCCATGTGGTCAGATGCAGAAATGCATACAAGTAATAAAGTATCTCAATACACCCAGTTTCTGGCTTCTGTTCTGACAAGCTGAGTCTCAGTGTGCCTCTCACAGGCTAGGCACTTTGTTAAGCCTGAAGATGAACTCTGACTGTTCATATGTTAATATGACTCTTAACATTATATGAACTCTGACTGTTAATACAAGAATATGAATCAGTCAAGTTGATAACTAATCTAAATCACACTAATGGCAGTCCAAAGTAGTCCTGCTAGCAGCATCTCAGTGCTGGGTCAGTGAGTGTTTATAAGAGATCACTTTATTAGTCTTATACAGTTTCTTGCATTTTGTCTTTTCGCAGACCCCAGCTTGCTCTCCATGAGACACACAGACAGGGAGAGAAGCTGGGGGTCAGAGTGCAGGGTCAGCCATTTATACAGCACCCCTGGAGCAGCTGGGGTGAAGGGCCTTGCTCAGGGGCCAACGGAGTAGGATTCCTCTCCCGGCCGCGGGATGTGAACTGGCAACCTTCCAGCCACAGAGATAAATCCTGAGCCACAGAGCCACCGCTCCACCCAGAGATACCTCAGATACCTAATCAAGCTCACACTGCAGTTAGTTCTGTCCAGTAAAATATGGAATGACTGTAGTGTTGGTATGAGTCTGCTGATGATTCTGCCTCAAAATTACAGACTACTGATCCTCACAGCGAAGTTAGTCAGGCAGGAAAGACAACAATTTGGGGTGTTGTGACTCACAGAAGGTCTCCCATGTTACTCAGAAAGGACAGTCACGGACGGACACAGCCAGAGGGAGAGAGAGAGAGAGAGAGAGAGAGACAAACTGTAGGACAGGAACAGGGAGACAGACAGCAACAGAGAGACAGACAATCAGGAGAAGCTGTGGCTATAAGGGCGTACTCTGGGGATAGAGTTCACAGCAGGGTCAAGGGCATGAGGCATGTAACCAGCCTCACTGGCCAATCAGCTTTCTGACAAAGGTGTCCAGCTGGTCCTCATCTTTGATGCCAACGAACTTGTCAATAACGTCTCCACCCTTCATCGCGATCACAGTGGGCACAGCAGACACCTGGAGAGGAAAAGGCACCAGAATTGAGCAAAAAGGCTTACTGTGCTGTTAGGCCTGTGTGAGATGCTAGATTACAACTCCTATACAGACAATTAACGGGCAGTTCATAATGTAGCCAAACTAATCTCTGCAAAGACTGCTTCACGTGTCACGAGATGAACAGTCCACCGGTCCACTCTGTGTCCAAGCACTGAGTCTATAAGAACTGCATCAGAACTGCAGGCTGAGAAACCTGGTTCCAATGAATACACCGATACACACACAGACACTCACACTTCCTCACACTGTGTGGTCTCTTACCCCATACTCGATAGCCAAGTCCGTGTGATCATCAATGTCCACCTTTGCCATAGCAACAAGACCCTTCTGCTTGGCAACTGCCTTCTCCAACCGTGGTCCCAGGATTTTACAAGGGCCACACCACCTGCAGGCACAGAAAGGGATTACAGGGCAGTCAGCGCACAGATACGCACCTGCGATCCACACGGTTTCACTCTGGAGTGTCACTTGCCTCTGCAATGCAGTGCGGCCACAGACAACAGGGTGTGCAATCAAATACAAATGCCATTGGCACTAAGATATCGAATAACAGGAGGTGGCACCTTTTAATGCCACGCTAACTGTAAAATACTATCCATTGCCTCATTGCCCTACTCTTTTCAAGTAATGATTTCACAGACAGTAACTGGGAAGCAAAAAGGTGACCTTAATGCTTATGTAGTGCATGGGCCCATGAAAAGCAGTTCACTTCTTCTCCCCATAACATTATTTACACCGTCAACACAGATCACTGGACAAACAGACATGAGAGGTCTCCACGTAACTGGAGCATCAGTGTCGGCACTTACACTACAATGAGAGTGCAATGCAGTGTGTACTGGTGACTGCGTCTGGCCAGTGCCATGCAGTGCAGTGCAGTGCGTACTGGTGACTGCACCTGGCCAGTGTGGCACAGTGCAGTGCAGTGTGTACTGGTGACTGCGCCTGGCCAGTGCGGTGCAGTGCAGTGTGTACTGGTGACTGCGTCTGGCCAGTGCGGTGCAGTGCAGTGTGTACTGGTGACTGTGCCTGGCCAGTGTGGCAGAGTGTAGTACAGTGTGTACTGGTGACTGTGCCTGGCCAGTCTGGACAGGCTGGACATGACTCACTGTGCATGGAAATCCACTAGAACTGGCAGGCTGCTGTTGATGACTCTCTCTGTGAAATCCTCAGAGTCCTGCACGTTGAATGACAGCGTTCGGCGCACAGAAAGAGACAGGTTACGGGCTGGGGAGAGGGAGTGCAAGGAAAAGGAGCAGAGAGGGAGGGAGTGAGGAATGGAAGGAAGGGGAGAGGATGATAGACCAAGGTGTCGAGGGACGAGGAACTCTCTGAGGGACAGTGTCCAGACCTTCCGCAGCAAAAACACTCTTTGAGCCATCTGTGATAGAGAGAGAGGGGTTAATACAGACACTATTGTACACTGACACTGCACTGAGAGAGAGAGGGGGGTTAATACACACACTCCTCCTGCACACTACTGTACACTGACACTGCACTGAGAGAGAGAGGGGTTAATACACACACTCCTCCTGCACACTACTGTACACTGACACTGCACTGAGAGAGAGAGGGGTTAATACACACACTCCTCCTGCACACTACTGAACACTGACACTGACACTGCACTGAGAGAGAGAGGGGTTAATACACACACTCCTCCTGCACACTACTGTACACTGACACTGCACTGAGAGAGAGAGGGGTTAATACACACACTCCTCCTGCACACTACTGTACACTGACACTGCACTGAGAGAGAGGGGTTAATACACACACTCCTCCTGCACACTACTGTACACTGACACTGCACTGAGAGAGAGAGAGGGGTTAATACACACACTCCTCCTGTACACTGACACTGCACTGAGAGAGAGAAGGGTTAATACACACACTCCTCCTGCACACTACTGTACACTGACACTGCACTGAGAGAGAGGGGTTAATACACACACTCCTCCTGCACACTACTGTACACTGACACTGCACTGAGAGAGAGAGGGGTTAATACACACACTCCTCCTGCACACTACTGTACACTGACACTGCACTGAGAGAGAGAGGGGTTAATACACACACTCCTCCTGCACACTACTGTACACTGACACTGCACTGAGAGAGAGGGGTTAATACACACACTCCTCCTGCACACTACTGTACACTGACACTGCACTGAGAGAGAGAGCAACAATTCATGCTCATCATGCTCAAGATTAACAATTCATGCCATCTTGATTACTTAGTAGTTTCATAACTAAACTAATTCAAAGCTTCTTTTGCCAAGTTCTTAAATGAACCCAGTTGGCCTCTATGACTTGATAACTTGTGATACACTTCTTTACAGAAAACCCACAATTTCCTGAGGCTAAATAAGCCTCCAGTTAATTTCTGAGTGTATCATCGCTGAAGAGCTGACAGCTATATCCGTAGGCAAATAGTAACATACAAGGGCCGCGATGAGAGCACTGCGGAACAGATGTTCATCAGCTCAAAACGACGAGGCGTCACGTCAGTGTTTATTGAATCCGTGGATAATATAATAGTACAATCCACACTACATCCATCCCCTTTCATCTCACAAAACACTGCTGTACCTTGTTGGGCGGCGTTTATTTTTCTTCTACTGTCTTGTTCAACAAGTTTCCCCCAGAGGATATATAGTGCCTTGAGAAAGTATTTGCCCCCTTCCTGATTTCCTCTATTATTGCTTATTTGTCACACTGGATGTTCTCAGATCTTTAGACAAAATCTAGTATTAGATAAAGGGAAACTGAGTGAACAAATTTTGCTTTTTTATTATGATCGTTTCATTTATTTAATAAACAGAGTTATCTAACACCCAAATTCCCTGTGTGAAAAAGTAATTGTACACTTAGTAATTGGTTGCGCCACCTTTAACTGCAATGACCACAACAAAACTCTTCTTATAATTCAATATCAGTCTTTCACATCGCTGTGGAGGAATTTTAGCCCACGCCAAATTAATCAGACTTGGTTGCGCTGCACTCGGAACCGACTATAATTAAGATTCACACTCAAACCCCTTGCCCTCTGCTCTGAGTCCTGGCGACGAGAGACAATCTCCGTGACTTTGCCCGGCTGCTGCCTGAACTTTCTGCGCCCCACACTGGGAGAAACGCGCTCCTTCCGCTTAAGCCTTAAAGGCAACTCAGCCTCATACCCTGCACCTCCAGTACCGATCGATTAATGCCCGACATCAATTAAACTTTCCCGCAACAACTTACCGTCTCTCTGCTCTCTGCACTCTGCGCCACCCGGAATACAATCTGGAGGCACACTTCCGGCAAAACCGAGACACCGACGCGCTGTCGTCACAGATAACCCAGAATTCACTGGGCTCGCCGCAATCTCAGTACCAATTGTTCAAGTCACGATGTCATTCTGCTGTTGTCATTACAAAAAAGGAGCATTAATAATTAACCTTGTAAATAATTACTGAACTATAAAAATACATTGTGTGAAAAGTTACAAAGAGCAGTATTATGAAGTTCATTATAGTAATATAGAGCTGAATTGCACAACTTTGTGGGCAGGATCCAGTATGTGGTACAGTGTGAAGACTTATGATACAGTATAAAGGAGTGAGATACAGTTTGAAGAGAGTGATACAGTATAAAGGAGTGAGATACAGTTTGAAGAGAGTGATAGATAGATACTTTATTGATCCCGTGAGGGAAATTGCAGTGCAACAGCAGCTTAACACACACAACACAGCCACAGTGTAACGAATTATATAATAATAGTACAATACATACAATACAATACAATAGTTACTCACAGTCCGGACACACAAGAACAAACTAGAACAGAACAGTACACAGAAAAATCGTATCACACATCTGAATATAAATATAGATGTAACCATAGATATAAATATAAATATATATGTATTGCACAGGTCCCTGGCATATATTGCACAAAAGTGGTTGTAAACGGGAGAAAGAAAAAGAAAAAGAAAGAGAACAGATGTAGCAGTAGATGTGTAGATGCGTTTAGTCCAGAAACAGGTCACTGTCGCTGTTGCCTCTGCCAAGACGCAAGGTGGATGCGTTGTACAGTCTTATGGCAGATGGCAAGAATGACCTCCTGTAGCGCTCAGTACAAAGGTAGTGTGATACAGTTCATTTCTTCTGGGTGACCAGAATGCTAGGCCCCTGAAACACCTCATTTGTAAATACTGTACATAGAGGAACTTGTGTGTTGTATATTTTGTTGTGTGTATTGTAGTTTGTGTCTTGTGATCATTAATAAATATTTGTTTAACCAAGTGTGCCTGGATTATTATTCCTCTCACTATAGTTGTACCAGAGAACAACAAATTCACTTGCCTCTAATTATACCAACTGTTGGGTTATATTCTGGAAAAAGCACTTACAAGTTGGGGGTTATGAATAATTATTTTAATTATTGACTCAACTTGGTCATAACCCCCCAAGAGTACCGTAACTACTGGTTGCTTTAACAGTCATTTTATTATTATTTATTATTATTTACTTAATATTTGTTTTTGTCTTTTAGTGTGATGGACTACAGTTCTGTTATTGTTGTTTTGTTTCTTTTTAATATAGGAACTCTTTTAGTTATTTTCTATTTTTCTTTAATATCATTTTAACATTTGTTTTCTTATTTTAATGTCCTTTGCTGTTAGTTGTCTCACTGTTACTGGGGTTAACTTTTAATGAAGGACATGGCAAAGTTTTTTTTGCTTTTATTATTAGTTTATTTTAGTTTTAAAACCTGTTATTCTTCTGTTTTAATAATAATAATAATAATAATAATAATAATAATAATAATTGCTTACACTTATATAATGTGGAGACCCCATTACCTGTAAAGCACTTTGAGTGGAGTGTCCTGAAAAGCGCTTTAGAGGTAATGGGGTCTCCCCTCCATCACCACCAATGTGCAGCCCCACATGGATGATGCAACGGCAGCCAGAGTGCTCCAGTCCGCTCCCCACACACCAGCTCTCAGTGGGGAGGAGAACAGAGTGATGAAGCAAATTCATAGAGGGGGATTATTAGGAGGCTATGTTTGGTAAAGATCACAGGGAAATTTGGCCTGGACACCAGGGTTACACACTACTCTTTTCAAGTTAAGACCTCAATTTATCTTTTCATCCAATGGACAGCGCCTTTATACAGCATAGTGTCTCTATCACTATACTGGGCCATTAGGACCCACACAGACCACAGGGTGAGCGCCCCCTGCTGGCCCCACTAACACCTCTTCCAGCAGCAATGTTAGTTTTTCCCAGGAGGCCTCCTATCCAGGTACTAACCAGGATCACACCTGCTGAGCTGGCAATCAAGTTGGAAAAACACTGAGCTCTGTGAGGACACTAGTTTTCTCTTAAATTAGGGAATTTAAAATTGGAAGACTAAATAATGAAAATGCTTCAGGCAAAAGCTGAAATCTGTTACTTTTTTTCACCACTTTAATGACCCCTCTGCACATGATGAAAGCAGTTATTGGGGACATTTACAGCTTTAGGTGACTGAGAAGTGTTTCTTGGATTTTAGATGACCTTTGTGACACTTGGCAGAACAAACACTTCTAGCTTCAAAGCAGAGTGGATTTTTGCTGAGGTACTGGGGGCTCTCTTGAGCACAAACAATTGTAGAGTTTACCTTAGTATCCCTAGGTAAGTAATGGGTTAATGACTGTCAAGGAGCAGTACAGACAAACAATATAAACTCACATTACTAGCACACAGAAGAAGAAGAAACAGGAAGCAGGGCAGGAGTGGAGAGAAGAGTCCAGAGGAGTTGGGACTTGAAGCTTGCACCAGGCAACCTCAGCTAGAAACGTTTAGGGTGCATTTTTATGGATAGGGATATAGGCTCCCACTTATTTTGTGGCACCTGGGGTACAGAGAGAGAGAGATTTAACCTCAGGTTGCATTGTATTCAGTTAGAAAGCAGCTTATCTCGTATGTGGCCTCTGTAGGTATTAAGAGTTTAATGCTTAGTACCAGTCTGTGGCTTTCTGGGTGACCAGAATGTTAGGCCTCTGAAACACCTTGTTTAGTAAATACTGTACATACTGGAACTTGTGAGTTGTAAGTTTTGTTGTGTGTAGTGTAATTTGTGGCTTGTGATCATTAATAAATATTTATTTCACGAAATGTGCCTCAATTATTATTCTTTTAGTTGAGCCAGAAAACAACTGTGCCTCTAATTATACCACTTGCTCTGTTCAATTCTGGAAAAAAACACCTACAAGTTGGGGTTCATGAATAAATACTTTACTTATTGACTTAAGTGCTTGGGCAGATTTTCACCAATTTTCATAAACCCCCAGTATATACACAAGTGTGTATCTGAATGTGTACATTTGTGTATCTGTATGTACACAAATATGTGTATGTAGACATGTGTATGTACACAAATGTGTATGTATGGAGAAAGAGCAAACTGGAACAGGAGCTGCAGTGTAGAGTGTAAATGGATCCCGTGCTTGAATACGTAAGGAACTATATTTTTCCTTAATTGTTACAATCACCCACTTTTGAATCTTTTGTTTGCTTTTTACATCTTCTACAAAGCAATCTCGTCATCTTTGATATCTATAGTGACTTTAAAACCAATATTACAGAATTCAATTCAATTCAGTTCAATTTATTTTTTATATAGCTCCAGGTTGTACTCTAGAAGTCCAGATCTTCTGGAAGTCTGATTCGGTCCAGGACATACTTTACCATTCTGGATCCCATGGGAGACTGATCCGCTCCGGGATTTACTCTACCAGTCCAGATTGCATGGAAGTCTGATCCGGTCCGGGTTTTACAGTTCCAGTTCGGGTATCTTGGAAGTCTGATCTGGTACGGGTTTTATTCTTCAAATCTGGATCCCATGGAAGTCTGATCCGCTCTGGGATTTACTCTACCTTTCCGGATCCCAAGGGAGAAAGTACTGCTCCAGGTTTAATCCAGCTATAAATTTGGATCCCATGGAAATCTGATCCGCTCTGTGTTTTACTCTACCAGTCCGGATCCCTTGAAAGTCTGATCCGGTTCAGGTTTAGCTCTATTAATCCGGATCCCTTGGAAGTCTGATCGACACGAGCCCACTCCTCTTCCCACTGCTTACACCCCTATAACAAATAGTTTCAGGGTATTCAAGTACAGGATAAAGAGATTACAGGTGTTCCCAATTGGCTGAGGATACAACTCTCTCTCTGAGAAAGCACACAGAGGTGGACAAAGCAATTAAATGTGTTTACAAGTCATTTCCTCTGTTTCTGGTCTTTCTTTACATATCAGAAAAGTGAACTGGTGGCTGTTGGAAAGTGTCTGCTCCGTACGTAATATACATGTAAAAGATGTGATTAAATATCTTGGTATTAAGACTTTCAAAAAGGTGATTTTGTGATTTGATGTTCTCTACCTTAGTAAAATAAAAAAAAAACTTTATTCATGGTTGCTATTTGTCAAACACGGGCAGAAGGAGGCCTAAATGCTACAGGGTTTAGAGCATCTAATACCGATACCGACAGTATTATTTACAAAATTAAGCAAAGTAGGTGGTGTATGTTTCCCTAATTTAATCATTCAGGAACTAGGTATTGATGCTTTTAAGAAACTAACAGTAGCCCATCAGAAACTATGGAAGAATTTACAACCTTTATTAGACTACAAGGAAAACAATTTAGTTATACTTGTACTAATAAATACTTCAGATCCCTCTCGCAATCTCACAATATCTTGTCAAACTATTTTGGAGCACCTCTTTGGGGAAAGTGAGTGGAATCAAACATGACTATTGTCAAACAGATTTTGTATGAATAATAAGGTTAAGGCGTCAGTACAAAATTGTACATTGAATCGACCCGGTAAAGATACACAGTGTGCATAGATTTAAAAGTAATATAGATGATAATTGTCTATCTCAAAGCAGCCCAGAAACCTTACGTTTGATTTTGTTTTTTCTGTTGTTAAAACACTCTGAACAGATCGGTAAAATGGTGTAAAGAAGGCTTCTAATTCTGACATTTCCTGTAGACAAATTGATGTTATTTTACTGCTCAATACTGCTGAACCGAATCTAAAATATAATGTATCATTGGCTTAATCATTATACTTGCTCGTTATTAGATGTAGAAATAGCCTAAAGATGAGAAATAATCGAAAATTGAATAATTAGACCGTATGTCGTAGTAGCAGAGTGTACTTCTCGCCTACTTGATGTGGTCGAGCAACTCCACAATCGCCATACAATCCGTCCGTTCTCATGCTCTGACTTTCAGGTTGGGCAGTGGGATGGATTCCAGGGCAAACTCGTTCTTGTTTGATTATCCGTGTGAAATCTCGCCCAATATAACAGGTAAGCTCATGCACTGAAATGATGCGCTTCCAAATTAAAGCGACACGCATTTGAATAATTCAAAATACACACGAGGGAACGTCTCCAAACCATGTCTAAGTATCACAACATGAAAGCTGTGCGTACCTTATCTTTATTTGACTGTATAATGTACTCCAGTGATCTGTAACGTAGTCTTGCGTGCATCGTAAAGGATCCGGATTTCCGGCTACGGAAAACCCGGAGTGGATCAGCCTTTCCACCGGACCCGGACTTCCGGCTACGGAAAACCCGGAGTGGATCGGCCTTTCCACCGGACCCGGACTTCCGGCTACGGAAAACCCGGAGTGGATCGGCCTTCCACCGGATCCGGACTTCCGGCTACGGAAAACCCGGAGTGGATCGGCCTTCCACCGGATCCGGACTTCCGGCTACGGAAAACCCGGAGTGGATCGGCCTCCCACTGGATCCGGATTTCCGGCTACGGAAAACCCGGAGTGGATCAGCCTTTCCACCGGACCCGGACTTCCGGCTACGGAAAACCCGGAGTGGATCGGCCTTTCCACCGGACCCGGACTTCCGGCTACGGAAAACCCGGAGTGGATCGGCCTTCCACCGGATCCGGACTTCCGGCTACGGAAAACCCGGAGTGGATCGGCCTTCCACCGGATCCGGACTTCCGGCTACGGAAAACCCGGAGTGGATCGGCCTTCCACTGGATCCGGACTGCCGGCTACGGAAAACCCGGAGTGGATCGGCCTTCCACTGGATCCGGACTGCCGGCTACGGAAAACCCGGAGTGGATCGGCCTTCCACTGGATCCGGACTGCCGGCTAAGGAAAACCCGGAGTGGATCGGCCTTCCACTGGATCCGGACTGTGAGCAGCTTTTGTCCAATCGGCGCTGAGATTTCAGCAGGAGGCGGGAGACAGGCTCTTGTCCAGTCACACAGCTTCAGTCCCGGGACTTTTCCGAATTCCGGCGGGCGGTGACACTTCCGAGAAATGTCCACTGGGTGGCGACAGAGATACACGGAGCTGAGTCTCAAAGCGCTATCGGAAAGACTTGAAATCGGAAATACATTTGTTACGTTTTAATCCCATTGAAAAGGAAGATGAAAATATCGTTTGTATTTTAAAACATTATTATACTTGCGCAACATAATTATTAAGGGAATGGTGTGAGAGGAGACCGTGTTTGAACAGTTTAAGACGGATGTAAAGACATTTTATTTCAGAATGTCTTTCTGAAATGTGTCTGTTTCTGTGTTGTAAGAACGTTGAAGCATGGACGGGCCTTATCTGCATTTACCTTGTTGAATCTTTTTTTCCATAAAATGTACATGTATTATTGCATGTACCCTGACAATACGACTGGTACGTTACGTTTTCTTGTAGTTTTTGGTCTCATAAAAAATACAAAAGTATGAGTCGATGACGTCAAAATGGTGTCGCCCACAGGGCTTATGGGTAATGTAGTCTCTGTAGTTCACTGGGCTGCCCTGCCCATGTGTTTCGCTGATTTCATTGAACATTAGAATGAATTATATTGATACAATTTCAGCGTATTTATCGTGTCTTGTATTTCTTTGTCTCTCTTATGTGTTCCCTTGTGTGTATGTTTTCTTGTATTTCACTTGTCTGCGGCGCTGGTTAATCGACCCGGCACATAAAGCAAACCCACTGTCCTCGTGTTTCTTAGCTCCCGTCGTGTTTGCAAACTTTTCTCCTGTGTTTATTTTACTTTGTCAATAAAACGTGGTTGCCGGGGAAACGGTGCTGCAGAAGTTGTTGCGAGCTGACCTCTAGGAGGTAAACAGTCGGCTTTTGTAATCTAATCAGCGAGCAAAGCAGAAACGTTAGTCTAAAAAGCGCTGGCTGGAGTATTTTGTGGACATTATGCAGAAGAAAAGGAAGAAACGGTGAGTCGCAGGCTGTCGGTAAATATCAGCGCTGGACACCAGCCTCACACCGCTGGGCTCACTGCACCATGAGCGAGTCCGTCGGCGCCTCCTCCTGCTGGGGTGTGTTGCTGCAGGAGTGAGGAGTCTCCGGTCCCCGGTCGCGTCATGATCTGCAAGTGGAGGTGAGAGACGGCGGCGCAGTGGGTGGCAGCGCTGGGAGCCTGGATTTAGTTCCTGGGGTGCTGTGTGTGTGGAGTTTGCATGCTCGGCTCATGTTCTCGTGGCTCCAGTTTTCTGGGGTGCTGTGTGTGTGGAGTTTGCATGCTCTGCTCATGTTCTCGTGGCTCCAGTTTTCTGGGGTGCTGTGTGTGTGGAGTTTGCATGCTCTCCTTATGTTCTCGTGGGTCTAGTTCCTGGGGTGCAAAATTCTGTTTATTTCACAAGACGGACCCGGGCAGCAGCATGTGTCTGCAGCGCTCATCCTGCCTGCATGTTTGCAAACTTTTCTCCTGTGTTTATTTTACTTTGTTAAATAAAACGTGGTTGCTGGGGAAACGGTGCTGCAGAAGTTGTTTCGATCTGACCTCCGGGAGGGAGACAGCTGGCAAAGCCGAAACTTCTAATGTCTAAAAGGCGCTGGCTGGAGTATTTTGTGGACATTTCGCAGAAGAAAACTAAGGAGTCTCCGGTCGGGTCCTGATCTGCATGTGGAAGTGAAAGGCTGAGAGACGGCGCACATGCTCTGCACATGTTCTCATGTGTCTGGTTTCCTGGAGTGCAGTCTGTGTGGAGTTTGCATGCTCTGCTCATGTTCTCAAGGGTTTCCTGCCGCTTCTGCAGTCCAGTGTTGGTGAGTCTGTTGGGTTGATTGTGTTGTGGTGTGAGTGTGCCCTAAAGGGGTTTTAATAGTATGGGGTTTGTGTGTTCACTTGTATGCAGACCACTGGAGAGACCGGTTGTTTTTTGCCAGGCAGACTAATGGCTGCATATTCAATTCCAGCTACTGATGTTGCCAAACCAGCAAGTGGGACAGTGTTTGAAAACCCTTTCAATGAAAGGTTTGTAGAACAGTGTTGCTATTGTTCTGTTTAATTCGAGGTCACCAAGCTTATAAATGGTCTCACAACGTTTGTCTCTTTTCAGGTTTCTCCGACCCGGAGAGTGAACAAAGAAGTGATAAGGGCCCATAACACCTAAGCTCGGCACTCTCACACTCTTCAGCCACATGAGCTTCCTCCTGGTAAAATACTGGGCAAGCCCCTTTCTGACAGGGACAGTGGAAAACCCCCTGAGGGAGATGGGCTGAGGGGAGGAATAAAACCATCTGAGCCGGAACGGAGCACGCTCCCGATTCCCACCAGACCCGGGAGACGACACAGGCAGCACAAGGGAAGCTGCGGAGCGCGAGTTCGCGGAGGCAAAGACCGATTGACGACCACGGGAGACAGTGGCATCGGAACAGAGGTACTGTACAGAGACTTTTAATACCTGAAGGCAAGGAGCGAGAAACCGGCCCGGCTAGCCGCTCCAAACTGAGGGGAATGGAATACAGTTCGCGGGAGGATTTCTAGTGGAACCTGAACGGAGTCTGGGGAAATGGGACCGGCCTCTCGTTCACTGGGGCCATCAAAGACTTTACTTACAGGTACGAAGAAGAATCGTTCGAGTGGCCACTCTTCGGTACTTGACAGAAAAGACTGCCGTCCCTCTGGATTCATTATGACCCTTGGAAGGACCTTTTGTTGCTGCTGTTTTCGTTGTGTCTTTGGCTGATGGTGAATGTGGATAGAAAATAAAAAGGTCACTTATACGATACACATGCTTGTCGCTGGTCTGTGTGGGCATTGGTGGATCTGGGAGATCAACAGAACCTGTTGCATTGCTAGGTGCCGTAGTCATATATGAGGCAGGAAATAATTGTTGTTTGAGGGGTCACCTCACTCTGACACGAACGTGTTGGGAAGACGCGCCAGTTCTGATGTTAGTGCGACGGGTCTGTAGGCATTAAGGCAGGTTCTTGTGTCCTTTTTTGGAACAGGAACAATAACAGAAGATTTGAAGCAGTCTGGCACTGTGCACTGGGACAATGATTGCTTAAAAACGTCTGTAAAGATTGGAGCGAGTTGGCCAGCACAGGGCTGTAGTGTGGCTGGAGATACACAGTCAGGTCCTGCTGCCTTTTTACAGTTTTGCTTTTTGAATAGCCTTAACACATCCTGTTCTTTGCTTCACAGGGCATTCTCAAGACTTGTTAACGGCGTCAAGTCTTCGTGAGAGATTGAGTGTGAGTGGGTGTGGCACTCCAGTTGAGTGGGGGACAATAGCTCATCCCCAGGATGTGAATTATTTGGACGAGTTGCGAGACTGCCATGGACAAGGTCGTTGGAGATCCTTTGTGTTTCAGACCTGCTGTAAAATGTGTTATCTGGTAGAGAGTGATCAAGATGTATCTGAGGGGATTTTCTTTTGTAATTGGTAACAGTTTGGAGACCTTTCCAGACAGATGAACAGTCTTTGTTAGCAAACAGTTGTTCCAGCTGTGGACAGGAGGGGAAACAAAAGGTAGAGAACACTATTTTTAGAGAAATGGCCCTAAAGGAACAAAGCATAGTGTAGGATGCCACTAGCTTAAGTCTTAACAGCACTGCATGAGAGGAGACTCCAGTGTCTATTTGGTCCGAGGGATCCTCAGAAAGGTCAAAAGGTTGCAAACAGATAGGAGACTGGTTACATGCCTGAAGCTTAGCTAGAGGAACATAACAGTGCTGGAATTCTGAGAGGGGAGGTTATCAGAGCCTAATGTTATTGTGAAAAATGGCAACTAGGTATAGACGATCTGCTGAATAATAATAATAATAATAATAATAATAATAATTGCTTACACTTATATAGCGCTTTTCTGGACACTCCACTCAAAGCACTTTACAGGTAATGGGGACTCCCCTCCACCACCACCAATGTGCAGCATCCACCTGGATGATGCGACGGCAGCCATAGTGCGCCAGAACGCTCACCACACATCAGCTATCAGTGGGGAGGAGAGCAGAATAATGTAGCCAATTCATAGAAGGGGATTATTAGGAGGCCATGATTGGTAAGGGCCAATTGGAAATTTGGCCAGGATGCCGGGGTTACACCCCTACTCTTTTCGAGAAGCACCCTGGGATTTTTAATGACCACAGAGAGTCAGGACCTCGGTTTTACGTCTCATCCGAAGGACAGCGCCTGTTTACAGTATAGTGTCCCCATCACTATACTGGGGCATTAGGACCCACATGGACCGTAGGGTGAGCGCCCCCTGCTGGCCCCACTAACACCTCTTCCAGCAGCAACCTTAGTTTTTCCCAGGAGGTCTCCCATCCAGGTACTGACCAGGCTCACACCTGCTTAGCTTCAGTGGGTTGCCAGTTGTGAGTTGCAGGGTGATATGGCTGCTGACTGTCTGTCGTGTGAATTGTTAAGGGTTTCATGTATTTGTGTGTCCAAGTAGTCCGGACTGCTGTGCTATGTGTTGTTTGTCTTTTGAATTTTCTGTTTTACACCTATTGTATCCATAGTGGTATGGGCCAAATCCAATTTAAAGGGTGTTGTGAGCACTGGGGTTTGTTGGGAGTGGTGAGCTAGGAGTCTGGAAATGAGAGCAAGGTGCGAGTGGATATGATAAAAAGATTGTTCCTTTATTTTGTTTCTGATACCTGGTGAAGAGACGCAGTGAGTGTTTGAGTGGCCAGCTGCGTCAACTTCAATAAAACTGGCCTTTTGGTTTGTTTGAGTGCTGACTTGCTATGGTGTATTTTTTCTCTCTGTGAACAACAGGTCCTACGGCCAACACTACCCACACAGGAGGTGTGT
This sequence comes from Lepisosteus oculatus, assembly GCF_040954835.1. Taxonomy (NCBI): domain Eukaryota; kingdom Metazoa; phylum Chordata; class Actinopteri; order Semionotiformes; family Lepisosteidae; genus Lepisosteus; species Lepisosteus oculatus. Next base: position 39,769,414 of record NC_090707.1, read on the forward strand.
GCGTGACAGCTCCTCACCTGAAGCAGGAGTCCAAGTGTGCACAGATTTCTTGTTGGGGTTTGTTGTTTGAAGTTTCTGTTTGTATGTAGGAAGCAATTGTGCCATCGCGTGGTCCGAGTTATAGCACGGGACGAGAGCTCCCGAAGTGCGCCTGCCTCCTGCCCGATTCGACGTCTAAAATCATCACAGAACGAGAGGAGCCAACAGGAATGCAAGTCTCTTCTGGTGAGGAGCCTCCGACACAGCCCCCAGTACTGGGTGTGCAGAAAGAATCCTGTTCTACAGTTGTGGTGCGAAATGGCCTCCAGTCCTTGTCAAATGCTGGGTTTCTCTGGACTGCAGTCCCCTCCGCATTTGGATGATTGTGATTGGTGTTGCTGTAGCTGTGCTGTCCTGAGACTGACTGGTGTCAAGACCAGCTGTACTCTGGGATCAGCAGGGCCTAGTGGTGGTATGAATTGTGGCCTCTGTTTCTCAGGTGTAACAAGTGTTTGATCACTCTGTTCTGTATGTGTCACGGACGTCCAAAGGGACTAACCGTAGGGAGCAGGAGAGCGGAAAAAGACCCATATGCGTAGCGGCGAGACGGGAAAAAGGCCCGGGCTCATTAGTGCAAAGAGTTCAGGAATGCCGTATAGAAACCTGTGCCCTCAGGGAGCGGACGTGGGGCGCCCTGGTGCTAGGCAGGTCTCAGGACATCCGAACAACAATGCTGAGCGAGGACAGAGTGCAAGACCCGGAAATATATAGCCCAAGGGAAAGAGAGGGACAGGAAGGACAGCAGACCGGAAACTAGGGACAGGACAGAGAAGGAGCGCCCTCTGGCTGCAGAGGGCGTGACAGTATGTTTATCAATAGTGGGTACTGGCCTAATTCAGCCCTGCACTCGCTGTTAGCTGTTTTTCTCTGCGCAAGGCGGATGTTTCTACAGATTGATTAGAGTTTCTACAGAGTGTACTCCTGGTCTGTGAGGGGACCCCACACTTCACTGCCGTATAGGGCAATGGGTTGGATTACACTTTCAGATATTTGGAGAGAAATTCTTGTTGGTGGGTTGACATTGAAGAGCTTATTGCGTAGAAAGCCCTGAGTGCCTTCTCCCTCAGTTCCTTTAGTGCCAGGTCAAAACTCCCAGAAGAGCTGATGGTGAGACCGAGATATGTGTAGCTGGATGTGTGCTCCAATGTGTTGTTGTTCAGTGTGAATTTGTACCTGTTTCCCTGAGGTCTGGCTTTCTCCTGGAAAACCATAACTCTGGTCTTGTCCAGATTGACTGGCAGTGCCCAGGTGTGACAGTCCTGCTCCAGCAATGCCAGGCTCTGCTGTTCTGGGTCCAGATGGGCTGGCAGTGCCCAGGTGTGAATGTGATGGGATGTGTGGCGGTTTGGTAGGAAGCCAGTCTGACTCTAATGCAGGACATTGTGCTCAGTAAGGAGGGCCGGTTATCAGATATTCAAGTTACGACAGAGTTCCTTCCCCAGGTTACTGTTCACACTGAAGCTCCGGTACCTGTTGGGGTCGAGTCTGTCTCCATTCTTACAGACGGGCGTGATCAGTCCTTGATTCCAGGCCTCAGGGAAACAGCCGGCCGTCAGGACGAGGTTGGGGAGTTTGAGCAGGCTTTGCTGCAGGTCTGAGCTGCAGTTGGATCAAGCGTTGTTGACTGTGTCATGGCTACAGGCCTTTTGTGGTCTGAGAGTTGTCTGTTTGTGTATGTGCTTATCTTCTTTAGGGTGTGCATGTAGTGTCTAACCATCTCACAGTATCTGAGGCGCAGTTCAGAGTGGTGTGGTGTTGTTTTAGTTCTGGTAGTTCTCTTCAGTTGTTTCTGCACTCTGTATCAAACCATTTGATATTGTTTCTGAGTGTGTTTCATATGAATGTAGTCATTTTGATTTTAAGGCTAGTTTCTCAAAAACATGGTTTATAAATGTATGCCCGATTTGTTGGTTTGATTCAGAGCGTTTTGAAATGTAAGGGATCAAGTAATGGGTTTATTTGCTGCTGAAAAGAGAAGAAAGAAAAAAAAAGAAATGAGACAATTAGCTTGTAATGAGTTTATAACAACAGTAATTAGATTCCTGCAAGCACTCTTTTCATTGTCCAACAACTGAAAGCTTTTAGGTATAAAGGAAGGGTCCTCTAATATTTGATGTGTGAGATTGTCGTTCTATTGGAGATGTTAGTGAGTCTGAGGATTCGTGTTAATATGACAATACTGCTACTACTATTAATAATACAGCATGGCAAGACTTCTTTCAGTCATTTCCCACCCCTCCACCTCAGTGTATCACACATGTTAAACTTCCATCTCGGGTTCCAGATCAGACATGAGCAATCCTATATTACAAATACTTAGCACCAGGCAATTTAACCAGACAATAATTTAAGCAATTATTCATTCAAGAGAAGCAGCAGGACGAGTAAAGTGCCCCTCTGATGGCCGGTCAGTGGAATTAAACTGGAAAATTTCTTAGAAATGATTATTCTTACAATGATGTGCCAATGGCGCCGCTTGGTGGTCATTCAGCAAAATTTCACCGAAAGTTTTTTTTAATTAAAATACCGTTAGTAATGTTCGTATTAATAAGTTATTTTAATTTTAAAAATATTTAAGCATTTTCAACAGCAAAGAATACATTGCATTGCAAACAAGAGTAATGAATGAATGTATGTACATGGATACAAAATACAAAATAAATACAATAAACCAAAAATTAAAATGACGTTCAAAAGGCGCGAGTCGATGACGTCAGAAGGAAGTCGCCCACGGGGCGTATGGGTAATGTAGTTTCTGTAGTTCTCTGGCCCGCACTGCCCACGTGTTTCGGTGATTTGATTGAACATCAGAATTAATTATATTGTACCATTTCAGCGTGTTTGTCGTGTCATGGATTTCTATGACTGTCTTATGGGTTCTCTTGTGTGTCATGTTTATTTTAGTGGGTGGCAGTGCTGGGGCCCTGAACTGTAATCATTCGTGTTTAGTATTTGTTACTGTGACCCTCCTGGGAGGAGGGGACCTTTGTAAGATTCCTGTCCTGGCAAGCAGCAGGTGAGAGTTTGCTGTCCAATTACACCTCCGCTACCTCATTTCACCTCTTTCACCAGCCTGTAAAGGGGGTTGTGATAGTATGGGGTCTTTCTCTTTAACAACCTCAAACCGCAGGAAAGAAATGCTTCATTTATAAGATTGAAATATAACCAGAAAGTATAAAAATAGCTATTTGTGTGTATCATGTCAGAAATATTTGTTTTTATTTTAAAAGAATTTAGAAGAGAAATATGATTAATAAGGCAGTAGAATCCATTTAAACTGTCATTTTCCTGTTTAGGTTGGAAAGTTTAATTTGATCAAGTCCACTTGAGTGCCTAAGCAACTGTTTGGGTAGTTTGGCTGGTGTGGTGGTGCTCTCCAAATACCTGATCCAAACGGACAGAGAGACAAAGTGAGAAAGAAAAGGTGTTAATAACAGACATATCATATGCAGAATACAGTAATGTGCTGTTCAGCACAGTGACCTAGAGTGAAGATGGAAATCAGTCATTCTAGTGCTCTCAATGGTTTTCCATTACAAACGGACCAGGGCTTCCTGAGACACAGGCAGTTGGAGTTATATAGAGTTGGAGGTTGTTTTCACGGCACCAGCCGACTAAAGCAGAGACCTCCTTCCACTCCAGAATTTTTTTTTTATTTGGGTGGGATCATCTGGAGTCTTGATTCCTTTCACGGAGTCAGCAGTAGATACACAGCTGTTAGCATAGGAGGAGTACAGAAGAGGTGACAGCAGTGCTGGGGACCCTCTGGCACAACCAGAGGTGTGAAATTGAAATTGTTTGGAAGGAATGGGAAGCTAAAGGCAGAGTCACAATCTCTGATTCATGTAATCAAAACAGTTCGTTCTTTCCTCGGGCAGCTTCGTTAGAACATTTTAAATAGATGTAAAAGTGTATTTACAGGCTATATCAGCCCTTATCTTTATTTACCTGGTTTAATCTTTTTTTCAGAAGTGTAAATATATTATACTATGTACCCCTGATGGAATTATTGATGTGCTATAAATATACTCTTGTTTGTATTGTATCTATTTTTATTGCTACAATAAAAAGTTAAAAAGAACTGCACTTTCGGGAAATGTCCACCGGGCGGCGACAGAGATACACGAGTCTATGGCGGCGAGTCCAATAGCGCCTCCGTACAGATCCTCGTTGTGCAGAGATTGAAAATCAATACAGATGATAACTGTGACGTTTGTGACAGCAACTCTGAAAGATAACGTAAAGAAGGAAACTAATATTGACATTACTTTTAAAGAAGTTAAATAATACTACATTTTAAAGCTATTGAAAGTAATATGAAAATATCGTTTGTATTTAAAAAAATATGATACTTCCACGATATAATAATTAACGAAATGCTGTGAGAGGAGACCCATGTTTAAACACTTTAAAACGGATGTAAATGCGTCTGTACAGACAATTTGAAACATGTACGGACCTCATCTGCTTTTGTTTACTATTAAACAAGATTACTTGTTTAATCTTTTTCCATAACATGTACATGTTTTATCGTATGTACCCCTGACTATACTCTGTGTTATATGTATTCTTGTTTTTATGGCATGTATTGTTGTTATAATTAAAAATAAAAAGACGCGACTCGATTACGTCAAAAGGAAGTCGCCACAGGGCTTGTGGGAAATGTAGTCTCTATAGTGCTCTGGACTGCGCTCCACACGTGTTCCGCAGATTTGATTGAGCATCAGAATTAATTATACAATGTCAGTGTATTTACCGTGTCGCGGATTTCTATGTCTGTCTTACAAGACGGACTCGGCAGGAGCTGTTTCTTGCTCTCCGGAGTGAAGCTGCTCTGGGAAGAGACGAGCAAATCTTTAGACTCTTTGTAAATGAGACATCATCATGACAGCTGTGCCGACCTGCTCTTTATTGACCTGTTGAACCTGTTTGTGTAAAGAGCAGGAGTCTCGTGTACCCCTGATTGTGTTATGTGTACTCTAGTGTGTTTGCAGCGCTCGTCCTGCCTGGTTTATCAACTCGACACAGAAACAAAACCCACTGCCGTCGTGTCTGTGGGTTTCTGAGCTCTCTTGTCTTGTTTGTCTCCTGTGTTTATTTTACTTTGTTAAATAAAACGTGGTTGCCGGGGCAACGGAGCTGCAGTAGTTGTTGCCGGAGCGGGTCTGACCTCCAGCAGGTCAACAGGCGGCTTTTTTAGTCTAATCTGCGAGAAAAACAGAAACTTAAGAAACCTGAGTCTAAAAAGCGCTGGCTGGAGTATTTTGTGGAAGAAACGGTGACTCGCAGGCTGTGGGACAGGACTATCAGGGACACATCAGCGCTGGACACCAGCCTCACACCGCTGGGCTCACTGCACCATGAGCGAGTCCGTCGGCGCCTCCTCCTGCTGGGGTGTGTTACTGCAGGAGTGAGGAGTCTCCGGTCTCCGGTCGCGTCCTGATCTGCAAGTGGAGGTGAGAGACGGCGGCGCAGTGGGTGGCAGCGCTGGGAGCCTGGATTTAGTTCCTGGGGTGCTGTCTGTGTGGAGTCTGCATGCTCTGCCCCTGTTCTCATGGGTCTGGTTTCCTGGGGTGCTGTCTGTGTGGAGTCTGCATGCTCTGCCCCTGTTCTCATGGGTCCTGTTCCTGGGGTGCTGTCTGTGTGGATACCTGGTGAAGAGACCCAGTGAGTGTTTGTGTGGCCAGCTGCGTCAACTTCAATAAAACTGGCCTTTTGGTTTGTTTGAGTGCTGACTTGCTATGGTGTATTTTTTCTCTCTGTGAACAACACGTCCTACGGCCAACACTACCCACACAGGAGGTGTGTGCGTGACAGCTCCTCAGCTGCAGCAGGAGTCCAAGTGTGCACAGATTTCTTGTTGGGTTTTGTTGTTTGAAGTTTCTGTTTGTATGTAGGAAGCAATTGTGCCATCGCGTGGTCCGAGTTATAGCACGCGAGCAGAGCTCCCGAAGAGCGCCTGCCTCCTGCCCGATTCGACGGCTAAAATCATCACAGAACGGTGAGGAGCCTCTGACACAGCCCCCAGTACTGGGTGTGCAGAAAGAATCCTATTGTACAGTTTTGGTGTGAAATGGCCTCCAGTTCTTGTAACATGATGGGTTTCTCTGGACTGCAGTCCCAGTGCACTCCGCTTTGGATTTGCAGTGGTGTTTTCTACAATGGAAAACCCTTTGTTTGTACAGAATGGAAATGGCAGTCTGCATGTTTTAATAATCTAATGTGATCATGTACTACAGCTTAAACACTGAGCCAGGTGACGTTTGATTCTAAAAGATTTCTCTATCATTTCAGCGGCGCCTTGTCTGCGGCAGCCCGGCAGCTCCTCCTCCCTTCCAGCTGAGACTCTTCCCTCTCCAGAGGTGGGTTAGTGCTCTCAGGTCATCTTCTCTCACACAGCTGCGGGGCAGAAACGCTACTTCCACTGGGCAGAGAGCAGACGGGCAGTGGGAAGGGCAGCCCTGTGTTTGGGGATCAGGGCTGTCCCTGCTGAGGGAAGCTTTCAGAGCCAAAGCAACTGGCTGGGTTATGAACTTTATGGTGTGATCCAAATAAGACATACAAAGACAGAGAATGAGAAAGAAATAGTATTGCATGTATCTGATCAAAACAGTCTCTTTCAGACAAAACAAATATTGAACAAAAACTTAGTTGCAACACACTGCACTACACTTTTATCTAGGCTGACATTACTGATAGTTTGTGCTGTCTTCCTTTCAGTCTGCAGGGTGTGCATCTTTTTCCTCAGCTTCCTACACGAGGAATCAGTTTCTCCTGCCCTGGTTTCACTCCTTTATATCTCACAATCTTCTGCAGCTCCTGGAGGCTGACGACATGTTTGCTGTTTCTGAAAAATTGCTGACTGGCTCATCAGCACAATTGCTGATTCAAAATCCTTTACTCACATGTTGCCTTAGCCTCTGTATCACAGAGATGTGTGCTTTTCTGGGTTGGGTAGATCGATAGTGTGCTTTTGCTTAGTTGCTCTGCTCAATGCGTGGTCTTTTAACTCCGGCTGGGTACGAGCACCTCACTCTCCACACGGCTTTCCAAGGCTCTGTCATCGTGTGTGAGGATGTTGTGTAGCTCGTGAAACAGTTCCCCCATTTGAGCCCTGGATTTACTGGGTACTTGAATACCTGAATCTTGCCGTCAGTCCTGATCACCTTGTTTTTGTTCTGCAAGGACAAGGCACCTCCCCAGCACTGAACACAAACTGATACTGGCGGGTTGATTGTGTTGTGGTGTGAGTTTGTGTCTGTGGGGGTGAGGTGTCCCCTGCAGCGCGAACAAACATGCAGACTCCACACAGACAGCACCCCTGGAATCAAACCCAGGGCCCCGGTGCTATGAGGCAGCGATGCTAACCACTGTGCCGCAGTATTGCCCCCTTTGAAAATGTCTGACTTCCGTTTAATTTGAGGTCACAAGCTTATAAATGGTCTCACAACGTTTGTCTCATCTCAGGTTTCTCTGACCAGGCCCAAGGACCTGTAGTCACTGACAGCTTCTGCAGTCTGACGGTTCATTTCAGTAGGCTGGAGGGATGGCGCAATTATCCTCAAATCAGTGAGTATTGTTTTGCTCTTGTAACATGAAACATCAAAGAGAAGTCAACAGACCATTCCGTGAAACTGTTCAGACTGGCCCGTGGTGATTTTCTGGGTCCTTTAGTAAGCTGACCGGGACTGTGTCATTGACACACTTTGTGAGAAGCCAGTCTATGTGTTTGCTCTTGTGATCATTCGTGAACGAATGTAAGAGAGGGTGAAGATTCGGCCCTGGAGTGATCCAGTTTTCTATTTAACAACCTCAAACTGCAGGAGAGAAATGCTTCATTTCTAAGATGGAAATATAATCAGAAAGTATAATTAGCCATTTGTGTATATCATGTCAAAAAATGTTTTATATATAAAAAGAATTTAGTAGAGACATTTGCTTAATAAGGCAGTAGAATAAATGTTGTGATGCTGGTGTGATGTCTCTCTGATATAAATGGACAGAGAGACAAAGTGAGAAAGAAAATGTGTACATAACAGACATATATGCAGAATACAATACAGTGCTGTAAAGTACAGTACCCTAGAGTGAAGATGGAAATCATTCATTCTGGTGCAGAAGAAGTGAATCTGCTCTCAATGGTTTTCCTGTACAATTGGAACACGTTGTGAATTCTACATAATTCACAGGAAACAAAATAAACAACTCATTCACTCCCCTGCTGTCCGTGACCCAGAGCTCAGTAATCATTTCACTACTGAAGATCATGCAGTTTTTAATGCTTTTCATTTTAACATCCTACTTGTTAATATTTCCTCTTAGATGAGAATATTCTCTTCGGCGTGTCTTTACAACTCTTCTCTTATTGCTCCTCTTGTCAGTAACCCGGTGTGAAAGCTCTCTCTGTCGGAATCAATGTCTTACCTCTCCGTCTTGTGTTTCAGGTCTCCTCTGGCTGCTGACCCTGCCGTCAGGACAGAACACATCCCGCACTGACCACACTGCTGGGTTTACTGTACGTGACAATAAAGAGCTTGAGCAACACATCTAATGTGATCTCTGCACGCTTCCCGAGGAGGGTCCAGCAACGTTCTATATAGTGCACATCACCATCGGGATGAAAAACAAAAATCCCCAGTGGGAGTCCAGTCTTTCCCTGCTACGCAAATTGCTTTTCGTTAGGTGAGGTCGCAAGTTCTTATTGGAGAATGTTGTACAGTTTCTTAATGCAATAGGGCGAGTAAGACTGAAGTTCCCCCCGTGTTGGCCGATCAGTGGAACGAAACTGAAAAAAGCTCCTTGAAACTGTGATTCATACACTTATACACTGGCTCAGCATGGTGCTCACCTGCTGTCCTTGGGTGTCTGCTGAAATTTGATTTTTTTTCAGGAGCACTGTGACCCAGAGCTCAATAATCATTTCAGCTACTGAAGATCATTCAGTTTTTAATGCTTTTCATTTGAACATCCTACTTGTTAGTATTTCCTCTTAGGTGAGAGGTACTTTTCTGGTACTTTTCTGGGTCTTAGTTGAGTGAGCTTTATTAGAATAATTGAACAATACTTTCACCTCCACATAACACTCATAGATTTTTCAAGGGTTAAATATGGGAGCCACGTTTCTTACATGTTTCCTTTTGTAAGTTGATTCACAAAGCTTTCACCGCCTCCACTCCAGTGAATCACTTTGTTTAGCAAGTGATCAGGTGGAACAGTTTAATTTCTTCCTGCAAATAATGCCTTTTCCTTTTTCATCCCATTCAAGTCTCCGTCCTAGTTAGTCATTGTGATGTAGAACGGCAGTGGTCCAGTTGAAAGGTTCAAGGTTTCACTGTGTTTTAGAGTGCAGATAAAGAAGATAATAGGAGAGGAAACTGGAAAAGCCGTGACTCTGTCATTCCATTCAATTCAATTTATTTTCATATAGCGCCTTTCACAACAAGGTTGCCCCAAGGTGCTTAACAATGCAGGTAAATATACATTTTGTGAATACAGAACTGAAGACAATGGAGGAAAGGAACCAAAGACTCAGTAAGGAGAATAAAATCCTCTAGGGGTCCAAGGTCAACTGGCTGCCCAACCCCTTTGGGCATGCTAACATTATATCATTAAAAAAAAAGAAAGAAATGAATGCGGGTATTAATCCATCCATCCATCACGTTATCTGTATGTCAGTACCCCATGCAGGTCTCTGCAGACCAGCAGAATCCTCCCAAACGACAGCTGTATCCATGATGCCCCTCTTGGATCCATGGCACTGATGCAGCATTCAACTCACATGGTGCCCAGCCCATGACAGACAGTATTTCTCCTCTGCAGCATCCCTGCGAGGCAGGACAGGTGCCTGACCTCTGAGAGCCTTGTAAGTAAGTAGAAGGAGTTTGAAGTCCGCCCTGTACCTGAGAGGAAGCCACTGAAGAGAGAGAAGTATGGGGGTTATGTGGTCATTCTTTCTGCTCCAAGTAACAATTCTAGCTGCAGCATTCTGTAAGTATTCAAACTCTTTGCTGTGACAAATCTAACGTACTTTAGGCAGACAAAACGACCTTAAAAAGCCACATGATTTTTAAGTTGTCTGTCTGTGTGTAGTAACAGTGGTTCACATTATTTCAGAACGTATACTCCCGTCTCTGTAACTTTCCTCAGTCAGCTAGTGAACATTCTGTATTTACACCACGAATGCACTACTTTGTCTCGCGCGCGGTCACACTGGCCGTCCACAGGCACGGGCAGGAGCAGGGAACACGAGGCCGCTCTGTAGTGCCCGTGGCTCTCCAGCAGAGGGGAGCACTTTGCTCAACAGCCCTGAGCCAAAGGACCCAGTGATAAAGCTGAAAATCTGGCAAGTCCCCCAGTCTCCCTGGGGCGCTGAAGAGGATTTCATCTGATGCTGAGGTTCCTGTAACTCAACACAAAATTGAACACGGCGAGTTATGAGTTTGTGAAGAAGTGACAGCGGAACAATGTCAAACAGGAAGTTAACCTACAGGAAAGAATGATTTGAATCTCTGATATTCAAGCACGCAGTGTGACGTCCACTGTCTATTCAAATCTACTCTGCAAGTCTTACAATTCTTTTTCATACACTGTCTCCTGGTTATTGTTTTGTGAGTGCTTGAACTGTTTCTCAGTAGAAATAAGACCGATAACTCACTGCTTCAGGATGCACACTATCGTCGATGAAACCTGTGGTGTAAGCAAGCGAAAAGAGACAGATCCTTCTAAAACACAGAGGCCATCGGGAGGGCAGAAACACTCTGCAACAGGTAGGAGCTGTGGAGCCGTGATTCCCCCGAGCCAGAGCCCTCGTCCTCCCTCGACAGCGAACTGAGCTCCAGCGACTGGAGCAGCTACCTGCCGTCGTGGGACCTCCTGCAGATTGGGAACGGGTAAGGCAATTCGACACGAGCCCACTCCTCTTCCCACTGCTTACACCCCTATAACAAATAGTTTCAGGGTATTCAAGTACAGGATAAAGAGATGACAGGTGTTCCCGATTGGCTGAGGATACAACTCTCTCTCTGAGAAAGCACACAGAGGTGGACAAAGCAATTAAATGTGTTTACAAGTCATTTCCTCTGTTTCTGGTCTTTCTTTACATATCAGAAAAGTGAACTGGTGGCTGTTGGAAAGTGTCTGCTCCGTACGTAATATACATGTAAAAGATGTGATTAAATATCTTGGTATTAAGATTTTCAAAAAGGTGATTTTGTGATTTGATGTTCTCTACCTTAGTAAAATAAAAAAAAAACTTTATTCATGGTTGCTATTTGTCAAACACGGGCAGAAGGAGGCCTAAATGCTACAGGGTTTAGAGCATCTAATACCGATACCGACAGTATTATTTACAAAATTAAGCAAAGTAGGTGGTGTATGTTTCCCTAATTTAATCATTCAGGAACTAGGTATTGATGCTTTTAAGAAACTAACAGTAGCCCATCAGAAACTATGGAAGAATTTACAACCTTTATTAGACTACAAGGAAAACAATTTAGTTATACTTGTACTAATAAATACTTCAGATCCCTCTCGCAATCTCACAATATCTTGTCAAACTATTTTGGAGCACCTCTTTGGGGAAAGTGAGTGGAATCAAACATGACTATTGTCAAACAGATTTTGTATGAATAATAAGGTTAAGGCGTCAGTACAAAATTGTACATTGAATCGACCCGGTAAAGATACACAGTGTGCATAGATTTAAAAGTAATATAGATGATAATTGTCTATCTCAAAGCAGCCCAGAAACCTTACGTTTGATTTTGTTTTTTCTGTTGTTAAAACACTCTGAACAGATCGGTAAAATGGTGTAAAGAAGGCTTCTAATTCTGACATTTCCTGTAGACAAATTGATGTTATTTTACTGCTCAATACTGCTGAACCGAATCTAAAATATAATGTTTCATTGGCTTAATCATTATACTTGCTCGTTATTAGATGTAGAAATAGCCTAAAGATGAGAAATAATCGAAAATTGAATAATTAGACCGTATGTCGTAGTAGCAGAGTGTACTTCTCGCCTACTTGATGTGGTCGAGCAACTCCACAATCGCCATACAATCCGTCCGTTCTCATGCTCTGACTTTCAGGTTGGGCAGTGGAATGGATTCCAGGGCAAACTCGTTCTTGTTTGATTATCCGTGTGAAATCTCGCCCAATATAACAGGTAAGCTCATGCACTGAAATGATGCGCTTCCAAATTAAAGCGACACGCATTTGAATAATTCAAAATACACACGAGGGAACGTCTCCAAACCATGTCTAAGTATCACAACATGAAAGCTGTGCGTACCTTATCTTTATTTGACTGTATAATGTACTCCGGTGATCTGTAACGTAGTCTTGCGTGCATCGTAAAGGATCCGGACTTCCGGCTACGGAAAACCCGGAGTGGATCGGCCTTCCACCGGATCCGGACTTCCGGCTACGGAAAACCCGGAGTGGATCGGCCTTCCACCGGATCCGGACTGCCGGCTACGGAAAACCCGGAGTGGATCGGCCTTCTACTGGATCCGGACTGCCGGCTAAGGAAAACCCGGAGTGGATCGGCCTTCCACTGGATCCGGACTGTGAGCAGCTTTTGTCCAATCGGCGCTGAGATTTCAGCAGGAGGCGGGAGACGGGCTCTTGTCCAGTCACACAGCTTCAGTCCCGGGACTTTTCCGAATTCCGGCGGGCGGTGACACTTCCGAGAAATGTCCACTGGGTGGCGACAGAGATACACGGAGCTGAGTCTCAAAGCGCTATCGGAAAGACTTGAAATCGGAAATACATTTGTTACGTTTTAATCCCATTGAAAAGGAAGATGAAAATATCGTTTGTATTTTAAAACATTATTATACTTGCGCAACATAATTATTAAGGGAATGGTGTGAGAGGAGACCGTGTTTGAACAGTTTAAGACGGATGTAAAGACATTTTATTTCAGAATGTCTTTCTGAAATGTGTCTGTTTCTGTGTTGTAAGAACGTTGAAGCATGGACGGGCCTTATCTGCATTTACCTTGTTGAATCTTTTTTTCCATAAAATGTACATGTATTATTTCATGTACCCTGACAATACGACTGGTACGTTACGTTTTCTTGTAGTTTTTGGTCTCATAAAAAATACAAAAGTATGAGTCGATGACGTCAAAATGGTGTCGCCCACAGGGCTTATGGGTAATGTAGTCTCTGTAGTTCACTGGGCTGCCCTGCCCATGTGTTTCGCTGATTTCATTGAACATTAGAATGAATTATATTGATACAATTTCAGCGTATTTATCGTGTCTTGTATTTCTTTGTCTCTCTTATGTGTTCCCTTGTGTGTATGTTTTCTTGTATTTCACTTGTCTGCGGCGCTGGTTAATCGACCCGGCACATAAAGCAAACCCACTGTCCTCGTGTTTCTTAGCTCCCGTCTTGTTTGCAAACTTTTCTGCTGTGTTTATTTTACTTTGTCAATAAAACGTGGTTGCCGGGGAAACGGTGCTGCAGAAGTTGTTGCGAGCTGACCTCTAGGAGGTAAACAGTCGGCTTTTGTAATCTAATCAGCGAGCAAAGCAGAAACGTTAGTCTAAAAAGCGCTGGCTGGAGTATTTTGTGGACATTATGCAGAAGAAAAGGAAGAAACGGTGAGTCGCAGGCTGTCGGTAAATATCAGCGCTGGACACCAGCCTCACACCGCTGGGCTCACTGCACCATGAGCGAGTCCGTCGGCGCCTCCTCCTGCTGGGGTGTGTTGCTGCAGGAGTGAGGAGTCTCCGGTCCCCGGTCGCGTCATGATCTGCAAGTGGAGGTGAGAGACGGCGGCGCAGTGGGTGGCAGCGCTGGGAGCCTGGATTTAGTTCCTGGGGTGCTGTGTGTGTGGAGTTTGCATGCTCTGCTCATGTTCTCGTGGCTCCAGTTTTCTGGGGTGCTGTGTGTGTGGAGTTTGCATGCTCTGCTCATGTTCTCGTGGCTCCAGTTTTCTGGGGTGCTGTGTGTGTGGAGTTTGCATGCTCTCCTTATGTTCTCGTGGGTCTAGTTCCTGGGGTGCAAAATTCTGTTTATTTCACAAGACGGACCCGGGCAGCAGCATGTGTCTGCAGCGCTCATCCTGCCTGCATGTTTGCAAACTTTTCTCCTGTGTTTATTTTACTTTGTTAAATAAAACGTGGTTGCTGGGGAAACGGTGCTGCAGAAGTTGTTTCGATCTGACCTCCGGGAGGGAGACAGCTGGCAAAGCCGAAACTTCTAATGTCTAAAAGGCGCTGGCTGGAGTATTTTGTGGACATTTCGCAGAAGAAAACTAAGGAGTCTCCGGTCGGGTCCTGATCTGCATGTGGAAGTGAAAGGCTGAGAGACGGCGCACATGCTCTGCACATGTTCTCATGTGTCTGGTTTCCTGGAGTGCAGTCTGTGTGGAGTTTGCATGCTCTGCTCATGTTCTCAAGGGTTTCTTGCCGCTTCTGCAGTCCAGTGTTGGTGAGTCTGTTGGGTTGATTGTGTTGTGGTGTGAGTGTGCCCTAAAGGGGTTTTAATAGTATGGGGTTTGTGTGTTCACTTGTATGCAGACCACTGGAGAGACCGGTTGTTTTTTGCCAGGCAGACTAATGGCTGCATATTCAATTCCAGCTACTGATGTTGCCAAACCAGCAAGTGGGACAGTGTTTGAAAACCCTTTCAATGAAAGGTTTGTAGAACAGTGTTGCTATTGTTCTGTTTAATTCGAGGTCACCAAGCTTATAAATGGTCTCACAACGTTTGTCTCTTTTCAGGTTTCTCCGACCCGGAGAGTGAACAAAGAAGTGATAAGGGCCCATAACACCTAAGCTCGGCACTCTCACACTCTTCAGCCACATGAGCTTCCTCCTGGTAAAATACTGGGCAAGCCCCTTTCTGACAGGGACAGTGGAAAACCCCCTGAGGGAGATGGGCTGAGGGGAGGAATAAAACCATCTGAGCCGGAACGGAGCACGCTCCCGATTCCCACCAGACCCGGGAGACGACACAGGCAGCACAAGGGAAGCTGCGGAGCGCGAGTTCGCGGAGGCAAAGACCGATTGACGACCACGGGAGACAGTGGCATCGGAACAGAGGTACTGTACAGAGACTTTTAATACCTGAAGGCAAGGAGCGAGAAACCGGCCCGGCTAGCCGCTCCAAACTGAGGGGAATGGAATACAGTTCGCGGGAGGATTTCTAGTGGAACCTGAACGGAGTCTGGGGAAATGGGACCGGCCTCTCGTTCACTGGGGCCATCAAAGACTTTACTTACAGGTACGAAGAAGAATCGTTCGAGTGGCCACTCTTCGGTACTTGACAGAAAAGACTGCCGTCCCTCTGGATTCATTATGACCCTTGGAAGGACCTTTTGTTGCTGCTGTTTTCGTTGTGTCTTTGGCTGATGGTGAATGTGGATAGAAAATAAAAAGGTCACTTATACGATACACATGCTTGTCGCTGGTCTGTGTGGGCATTGGTGGATCTGGGAGATCAACAGAACCTGTTGCATTGCTAGGTGCCGTAGTCATATATGAGGCAGGAAATAATTGTTGTTTGAGGGGTCACCTCACTCTGACACGAACGTGTTGGGAAGACGCGCCAGTTCTGATGTTAGTGCGACGGGTCTGTAGGCATTAAGGCAGGTTCTTGTGTCCTTTTTTGGAACAGGAACAATAACAGAAGATTTGAAGCAGTCTGGCACTGTGCACTGGGACAATGATTGCTTAAAAACGTCTGTAAAGATTGGAGCGAGTTGGCCAGCACAGGGCTGTAGTGTGGCTGGAGATACACAGTCAGGTCCTGCTGCCTTTTTACAGTTTTGCTTTTTGAATAGCCTTAACACATCCTGTTCTTTGCTTCACAGGGCATTCTCAAGACTTGTTAACGGCGTCAAGTCTTCGTGAGAGATTGAGTGTGAGTGGGTGTGGCACTCCAGTTGAGTGGGGGACAATAGCTCATCCCCAGGATGTGAATTATTTGGACGAGTTGCGAGACTGCCATGGACAAGGTCGTTGGAGATCCTTTGTGTTTCAGACCTGCTGTAAAATGTGTTATCTGGTAGAGAGTGATCAAGATGTATCTGAGGGGATTTTCTTTTGTAATTGGTAACAGTTTGGAGACCTTTCCAGACAGATGAACAGTCTTTGTTAGCAAACAGTTGTTCCAGCTGTGGACAGGAGGGGAAACAAAAGGTAGAGAACACTATTTTTAGAGAAATGGCCCTAAAGGAACAAAGCATAGTGTAGGATGCCACTAGCTTAAGTCTTAACAGCACTGCATGAGAGGAGACTCCAGTGTCTATTTGGTCCGAGGGATCCTCAGAAAGGTCAAAAGGTTGCAAACAGATAGGAGACTGGTTACATGCCTGAAGCTTAGCTAGAGGAACATAACAGTGCTGGAATTCTGAGAGGGGAGGTTATCAGAGCCTAATGTTATTGTGAAAAATGGCAACTAGGTATAGACGATCTGCTGAATAATAATAATAATAATAATAATAATAATAATTGCTTACACTTATATAGCGCTTTTCTGGACACTCCACTCAAAGCACTTTACAGGTAATGGGGACTCCCCTCCACCACCACCAATGTGCAGCATCCACCTGGATGATGCGACGGCAGCCATAGTGCGCCAGAACGCTCACCACACATCAGCTATCAGTGGGGAGGAGAGCAGAATAATGTAGCCAATTCATAGAAGGGGATTATTAGGAGGCCATGATTGGTAAGGGCCAATTGGAAATTTGGCCAGGATGCCGGGGTTACACCCCTACTCTTTTCGAGAAGCACCCTGGGATTTTTAATGACCACAGAGAGTCAGGACCTCGGTTTTACGTCTCATCCGAAGGACAGCGCCTGTTTACAGTATAGTGTCCCCATCACTATACTGGGGCATTAGGACCCACATGGACCGTAGGGTGAGCGCCCCCTGCTGGCCCCACTAACACCTCTTCCAGCAGCAACCTTAGTTTTTCCCAGGAGGTCTCCCATCCAGGTACTGACCAGGCTCACACCTGCTTAGCTTCAGTGGGTTGCCAGTTGTGAGTTGCAGGGTGATATGGCTGCTGACTGTCTGTCGTGTGAATTGTTAAGGGTTTCATGTATTTGTGTGTCCAAGTAGTCCGGACTGCTGTGCTATGTGTTGTTTGTCTTTTGAATTTTCTGTTTTACACCTATTGTATCCATAGTGGTATGGGCCAAATCCAATTTAAAGGGTGTTGTGAGCACTGGGGTTTGTTGGGAGTGGTGAGCTAGGAGTCTGGAAATGAGAGCAAGGTGCGAGTGGATATGATAAAAAGATTGTTCCTTTATTTTGTTTCTGATACCTGGT
The DNA here is from genome assembly GCF_040954835.1 of Lepisosteus oculatus. Taxonomy (NCBI): domain Eukaryota; kingdom Metazoa; phylum Chordata; class Actinopteri; order Semionotiformes; family Lepisosteidae; genus Lepisosteus; species Lepisosteus oculatus. Next base: position 39,786,747 of record NC_090707.1, read on the forward strand.
GAAGAGACGCAGTGAGTGTTTGAGTGGCCAGCTGCGTCAACTTCAATAAAACTGGCCTTTTGGTTTGTTTGAGTGCTGACTTGCTATGGTGTATTTTTTCTCTCTGTGAACAACAGGTCCTACGGCCAACACTACCCACACAGGAGGTGTGTGCGTGACAGCTCCTCACCTGAAGCAGGAGTCCAAGTGTGCACAGATTTCTTGTTGGGGTTTGTTGTTTGAAGTTTCTGTTTGTATGTAGGAAGCAATTGTGCCATCGCGTGGTCCGAGTTATAGCACGGGACGAGAGCTCCCGAAGTGCGCCTGCCTCCTGCCCGATTCGACGTCTAAAATCATCACAGAACGAGAGGAGCCAACAGGAATGCAAGTCTCTTCTGGTGAGGAGCCTCCGACACAGCCCCCAGTACTGGGTGTGCAGAAAGAATCCTGTTCTACAGTTGTGGTGCGAAATGGCCTCCAGTCCTTGTCAAATGCTGGGTTTCTCTGGACTGCAGTCCCCTCCGCATTTGGATGATTGTGATTGGTGTTGCTGTAGCTGTGCTGTCCTGAGACTGACTGGTGTCAAGACCAGCTGTACTCTGGGATCAGCAGGGCCTAGTGGTGGTATGAATTGTGGCCTCTGTTTCTCAGGTGTAACAAGTGTTTGATCACTCTGTTCTGTATGTGTCACGGACGTCCAAAGGGACTAACCGTAGGGAGCAGGAGAGCGGAAAAAGACCCATATGCGTAGCGGCGAGACGGGAAAAAGGCCCGGGCTCATTAGTGCAAAGAGTTCAGGAATGCCGTATAGAAACCTGTGCCCTCAGGGAGCGGACGTGGGGCGCCCTGGTGCTAGGCAGGTCTCAGGACATCCGAACAACAATGCTGAGCGAGGACAGAGTGCAAGACCCGGAAATATATAGCCCAAGGGAAAGAGAGGGACAGGAAGGACAGCAGACCGGAAACTAGGGACAGGACAGAGAAGGAGCGCCCTCTGGCTGCAGAGGGCGTGACAGTATGTTTATCAATAGTGGGTACTGGCCTAATTCAGCCCTGCACTCGCTGTTAGCTGTTTTTCTCTGCGCAAGGCGGATGTTTCTACAGATTGATTAGAGTTTCTACAGAGTGTACTCCTGGTCTGTGAGGGGACCCCACACTTCACTGCCGTATAGGGCAATGGGTTGGATTACACTTTCAGATATTTGGAGAGAAATTCTTGTTGGTGGGTTGACATTGAAGAGCTTATTGCGTAGAAAGCCCTGAGTGCCTTCTCCCTCAGTTCCTTTAGTGCCAGGTCAAAACTCCCAGAAGAGCTGATGGTGAGACCGAGATATGTGTAGCTGGATGTGTGCTCCAATGTGTTGTTGTTCAGTGTGAATTTGTACCTGTTTCCCTGAGGTCTGGCTTTCTCCTGGAAAACCATAACTCTGGTCTTGTCCAGATTGACTGGCAGTGCCCAGGTGTGACAGTCCTGCTCCAGCAATGCCAGGCTCTGCTGTTCTGGGTCCAGATGGGCTGGCAGTGCCCAGGTGTGAATGTGATGGGATGTGTGGCGGTTTGGTAGGAAGCCAGTCTGACTCTAATGCAGGACATTGTGCTCAGTAAGGAGGGCCGGTTATCAGATATTCAAGTTACGACAGAGTTCCTTCCCCAGGTTACTGTTCACACTGAAGCTCCGGTACCTGTTGGGGTCGAGTCTGTCTCCATTCTTACAGACGGGCGTGATCAGTCCTTGATTCCAGGCCTCAGGGAAACAGCCGGCCGTCAGGACGAGGTTGGGGAGTTTGAGCAGGCTTTGCTGCAGGTCTGAGCTGCAGTTGGATCAAGCGTTGTTGACTGTGTCATGGCTACAGGCCTTTTGTGGTCTGAGAGTTGTCTGTTTGTGTATGTGCTTATCTTCTTTAGGGTGTGCATGTAGTGTCTAACCATCTCACAGTATCTGAGGCGCAGTTCAGAGTGGTGTGGTGTTGTTTTAGTTCTGGTAGTTCTCTTCAGTTGTTTCTGCACTCTGTATCAAACCATTTGATATTGTTTCTGAGTGTGTTTCATATGAATGTAGTCATTTTGATTTTAAGGCTAGTTTCTCAAAAACATGGTTTATAAATGTATGCCCGATTTGTTGGTTTGATTCAGAGCGTTTTGAAATGTAAGGGATCAAGTAATGGGTTTATTTGCTGCTGAAAAGAGAAGAAAGAAAAAAAAAGAAATGAGACAATTAGCTTGTAATGAGTTTATAACAACAGTAATTAGATTCCTGCAAGCACTCTTTTCATTGTCCAACAACTGAAAGCTTTTAGGTATAAAGGAAGGGTCCTCTAATATTTGATGTGTGAGATTGTCGTTCTATTGGAGATGTTAGTGAGTCTGAGGATTCGTGTTAATATGACAATACTGCTACTACTATTAATAATACAGCATGGCAAGACTTCTTTCAGTCATTTCCCACCCCTCCACCTCAGTGTATCACACATGTTAAACTTCCATCTCGGGTTCCAGATCAGACATGAGCAATCCTATATTACAAATACTTAGCACCAGGCAATTTAACCAGACAATAATTTAAGCAATTATTCATTCAAGAGAAGCAGCAGGACGAGTAAAGTGCCCCTCTGATGGCCGGTCAGTGGAATTAAACTGGAAAATTTCTTAGAAATGATTATTCTTACAATGATGTGCCAATGGCGCCGCTTGGTGGTCATTCAGCAAAATTTCACCGAAAGTTTTTTTTAATTAAAATACCGTTAGTAATGTTCGTATTAATAAGTTATTTTAATTTTAAAAATATTTAAGCATTTTCAACAGCAAAGAATACATTGCATTGCAAACAAGAGTAATGAATGAATGTATGTACATGGATACAAAATACAAAATAAATACAATAAACCAAAAATTAAAATGACGTTCAAAAGGCGCGAGTCGATGACGTCAGAAGGAAGTCGCCCACGGGGCGTATGGGTAATGTAGTTTCTGTAGTTCTCTGGCCCGCACTGCCCACGTGTTTCGGTGATTTGATTGAACATCAGAATTAATTATATTGTACCATTTCAGCGTGTTTGTCGTGTCATGGATTTCTATGACTGTCTTATGGGTTCTCTTGTGTGTCATGTTTATTTTAGTGGGTGGCAGTGCTGGGGCCCTGAACTGTAATCATTCGTGTTTAGTATTTGTTACTGTGACCCTCCTGGGAGGAGGGGACCTTTGTAAGATTCCTGTCCTGGCAAGCAGCAGGTGAGAGTTTGCTGTCCAATTACACCTCCGCTACCTCATTTCACCTCTTTCACCAGCCTGTAAAGGGGGTTGTGATAGTATGGGGTCTTTCTCTTTAACAACCTCAAACCGCAGGAAAGAAATGCTTCATTTATAAGATTGAAATATAACCAGAAAGTATAAAAATAGCTATTTGTGTGTATCATGTCAGAAATATTTGTTTTTATTTTAAAAGAATTTAGAAGAGAAATATGATTAATAAGGCAGTAGAATCCATTTAAACTGTCATTTTCCTGTTTAGGTTGGAAAGTTTAATTTGATCAAGTCCACTTGAGTGCCTAAGCAACTGTTTGGGTAGTTTGGCTGGTGTGGTGGTGCTCTCCAAATACCTGATCCAAACGGACAGAGAGACAAAGTGAGAAAGAAAAGGTGTTAATAACAGACATATCATATGCAGAATACAGTAATGTGCTGTTCAGCACAGTGACCTAGAGTGAAGATGGAAATCAGTCATTCTAGTGCTCTCAATGGTTTTCCATTACAAACGGACCAGGGCTTCCTGAGACACAGGCAGTTGGAGTTATATAGAGTTGGAGGTTGTTTTCACGGCACCAGCCGACTAAAGCAGAGACCTCCTTCCACTCCAGAATTTTTTTTTTATTTGGGTGGGATCATCTGGAGTCTTGATTCCTTTCACGGAGTCAGCAGTAGATACACAGCTGTTAGCATAGGAGGAGTACAGAAGAGGTGACAGCAGTGCTGGGGACCCTCTGGCACAACCAGAGGTGTGAAATTGAAATTGTTTGGAAGGAATGGGAAGCTAAAGGCAGAGTCACAATCTCTGATTCATGTAATCAAAACAGTTCGTTCTTTCCTCGGGCAGCTTCGTTAGAACATTTTAAATAGATGTAAAAGTGTATTTACAGGCTATATCAGCCCTTATCTTTATTTACCTGGTTTAATCTTTTTTTCAGAAGTGTAAATATATTATACTATGTACCCCTGATGGAATTATTGATGTGCTATAAATATACTCTTGTTTGTATTGTATCTATTTTTATTGCTACAATAAAAAGTTAAAAAGAACTGCACTTTCGGGAAATGTCCACCGGGCGGCGACAGAGATACACGAGTCTATGGCGGCGAGTCCAATAGCGCCTCCGTACAGATCCTCGTTGTGCAGAGATTGAAAATCAATACAGATGATAACTGTGACGTTTGTGACAGCAACTCTGAAAGATAACGTAAAGAAGGAAACTAATATTGACATTACTTTTAAAGAAGTTAAATAATACTACATTTTAAAGCTATTGAAAGTAATATGAAAATATCGTTTGTATTTAAAAAAATATGATACTTCCACGATATAATAATTAACGAAATGCTGTGAGAGGAGACCCATGTTTAAACACTTTAAAACGGATGTAAATGCGTCTGTACAGACAATTTGAAACATGTACGGACCTCATCTGCTTTTGTTTACTATTAAACAAGATTACTTGTTTAATCTTTTTCCATAACATGTACATGTTTTATCGTATGTACCCCTGACTATACTCTGTGTTATATGTATTCTTGTTTTTATGGCATGTATTGTTGTTATAATTAAAAATAAAAAGACGCGACTCGATTACGTCAAAAGGAAGTCGCCACAGGGCTTGTGGGAAATGTAGTCTCTATAGTGCTCTGGACTGCGCTCCACACGTGTTCCGCAGATTTGATTGAGCATCAGAATTAATTATACAATGTCAGTGTATTTACCGTGTCGCGGATTTCTATGTCTGTCTTACAAGACGGACTCGGCAGGAGCTGTTTCTTGCTCTCCGGAGTGAAGCTGCTCTGGGAAGAGACGAGCAAATCTTTAGACTCTTTGTAAATGAGACATCATCATGACAGCTGTGCCGACCTGCTCTTTATTGACCTGTTGAACCTGTTTGTGTAAAGAGCAGGAGTCTCGTGTACCCCTGATTGTGTTATGTGTACTCTAGTGTGTTTGCAGCGCTCGTCCTGCCTGGTTTATCAACTCGACACAGAAACAAAACCCACTGCCGTCGTGTCTGTGGGTTTCTGAGCTCTCTTGTCTTGTTTGTCTCCTGTGTTTATTTTACTTTGTTAAATAAAACGTGGTTGCCGGGGCAACGGAGCTGCAGTAGTTGTTGCCGGAGCGGGTCTGACCTCCAGCAGGTCAACAGGCGGCTTTTTTAGTCTAATCTGCGAGAAAAACAGAAACTTAAGAAACCTGAGTCTAAAAAGCGCTGGCTGGAGTATTTTGTGGAAGAAACGGTGACTCGCAGGCTGTGGGACAGGACTATCAGGGACACATCAGCGCTGGACACCAGCCTCACACCGCTGGGCTCACTGCACCATGAGCGAGTCCGTCGGCGCCTCCTCCTGCTGGGGTGTGTTACTGCAGGAGTGAGGAGTCTCCGGTCTCCGGTCGCGTCCTGATCTGCAAGTGGAGGTGAGAGACGGCGGCGCAGTGGGTGGCAGCGCTGGGAGCCTGGATTTAGTTCCTGGGGTGCTGTCTGTGTGGAGTCTGCATGCTCTGCCCCTGTTCTCATGGGTCTGGTTTCCTGGGGTGCTGTCTGTGTGGAGTCTGCATGCTCTGCCCCTGTTCTCATGGGTCCTGTTCCTGGGGTGCTGTCTGTGTGGATACCTGGTGAAGAGACCCAGTGAGTGTTTGTGTGGCCAGCTGCGTCAACTTCAATAAAACTGGCCTTTTGGTTTGTTTGAGTGCTGACTTGCTATGGTGTATTTTTTCTCTCTGTGAACAACACGTCCTACGGCCAACACTACCCACACAGGAGGTGTGTGCGTGACAGCTCCTCAGCTGCAGCAGGAGTCCAAGTGTGCACAGATTTCTTGTTGGGTTTTGTTGTTTGAAGTTTCTGTTTGTATGTAGGAAGCAATTGTGCCATCGCGTGGTCCGAGTTATAGCACGCGAGCAGAGCTCCCGAAGAGCGCCTGCCTCCTGCCCGATTCGACGGCTAAAATCATCACAGAACGGTGAGGAGCCTCTGACACAGCCCCCAGTACTGGGTGTGCAGAAAGAATCCTATTGTACAGTTTTGGTGTGAAATGGCCTCCAGTTCTTGTAACATGATGGGTTTCTCTGGACTGCAGTCCCAGTGCACTCCGCTTTGGATTTGCAGTGGTGTTTTCTACAATGGAAAACCCTTTGTTTGTACAGAATGGAAATGGCAGTCTGCATGTTTTAATAATCTAATGTGATCATGTACTACAGCTTAAACACTGAGCCAGGTGACGTTTGATTCTAAAAGATTTCTCTATCATTTCAGCGGCGCCTTGTCTGCGGCAGCCCGGCAGCTCCTCCTCCCTTCCAGCTGAGACTCTTCCCTCTCCAGAGGTGGGTTAGTGCTCTCAGGTCATCTTCTCTCACACAGCTGCGGGGCAGAAACGCTACTTCCACTGGGCAGAGAGCAGACGGGCAGTGGGAAGGGCAGCCCTGTGTTTGGGGATCAGGGCTGTCCCTGCTGAGGGAAGCTTTCAGAGCCAAAGCAACTGGCTGGGTTATGAACTTTATGGTGTGATCCAAATAAGACATACAAAGACAGAGAATGAGAAAGAAATAGTATTGCATGTATCTGATCAAAACAGTCTCTTTCAGACAAAACAAATATTGAACAAAAACTTAGTTGCAACACACTGCACTACACTTTTATCTAGGCTGACATTACTGATAGTTTGTGCTGTCTTCCTTTCAGTCTGCAGGGTGTGCATCTTTTTCCTCAGCTTCCTACACGAGGAATCAGTTTCTCCTGCCCTGGTTTCACTCCTTTATATCTCACAGTCTTCTGCAGCTCCTGGAGGCTGACGACATGTTTGCTGTTTCTGAAAAATTGCTGACTGGCTCATCAGCACAATTGCTGATTCAAAATCCTTTACTCACATGTTGCCTTAGCCTCTGTATCACAGAGATGTGTGCTTTTCTGGGTTGGGTAGATCGATAGTGTGCTTTTGCTCAGTTGCTCTGCTCAATGCGTGGTCTTTTAACTCCGGCTGGGTACGAGCACCTCACTCTCCACACGGCTTTCCAAGGCTCTGTCATCGTGTGTGAGGATGTTGTGTAGCTCGTGAAACAGTTCCCCCATTTGAGCCCTGGATTTACTGGGTACTTGAATACCTGAATCTTGCCGTCAGTCCTGATCACCTTGTTTTTGTTCTGCAAGGACAAGGCACCTCCCCAGCACTGAACACAAACTGATACTGGCGGGTTGATTGTGTTGTGGTGTGAGTTTGTGTCTGTGGGGGTGAGGTGTCCCCTGCAGCGCGAACAAACATGCAGACTCCACACAGACAGCACCCCCGGTGCTATGAGGCAGCGATGCTAACCACTGTGCCGCAGTATTGCCCCCTTTGAAAATGTCTGACTTCCGTTTAATTTGAGGTCACAAGCTTATAAATGGTCTCACAACGTTTGTCTCATCTCAGGTTTCTCTGACCAGGCCCAAGGACCTGTAGTCACTGACAGCTTCTGCAGTCTGACGGTTCATTTCAGTAGGCTGGAGGGATGGCGCAATTATCCTCAAATCAGTGAGTATTGTTTTGCTCTTGTAACATGAAACATCAAAGAGAAGTCAACAGACCATTCCGTGAAACTGTTCAGACTGGCCCGTGGTGATTTTCTGGGTCCTTTAGTAAGCTGACCGGGACTGTGTCATTGACACACTTTGTGAGAAGCCAGTCTATGTGTTTGCTCTTGTGATCATTCGTGAACGAATGTAAGAGAGGGTGAAGATTCGGCCCTGGAGTGATCCAGTTTTCTATTTAACAACCTCAAACTGCAGGAGAGAAATGCTTCATTTCTAAGATGGAAATATAATCAGAAAGTATAATTAGCCATTTGTGTATATCATGTCAAAAAATGTTTTATATATAAATAGAATTTAGTAGAGACATTTGCTTAATAAGGCAGTAGAATAAATGTTGTGATGCTGGTGTGATGTCTCTCTGATATAAATGGACAGAGAGACAAAGTGAGAAAGAAAATGTGTACATAACAGACATATATGCAGAATACAATACAGTGCTGTAAAGTACAGTACCCTAGAGTGAAGATGGAAATCATTCATTCTGGTGCAGAAGAAGTGAATCTGCTCTCAATGGTTTTCCTGTACAATTGGAACACGTTGTGAATTCTACATAATTCACAGGAAACAAAATAAACAACTCATTCACTCCCCTGCTGTCCGTGACCCAGAGCTCAGTAATCATTTCACTACTGAAGATCATGCAGTTTTTAATGCTTTTCATTTTAACATCCTACTTGTTAATATTTCCTCTTAGATGAGAATATTCTCTTCGGCGTGTCTTTACAACTCTTCTCTTATTGCTCCTCTTGTCAGTAACCCGGTGTGAAAGCTCTCTCTGTCGGAATCAATGTCTTACCTCTCCGTCTTGTGTTTCAGGTCTCCTCTGGCTGCTGACCCTGCCGTCAGGACAGAACACATCCCGCACTGACCACACTGCTGGGTTTACTGTACGTGACAATAAAGAGCTTGAGCAACACATCTAATGTGATCTCTGCACGCTTCCCGAGGAGGGTCCAGCAACGTTCTATATAGTGCACATCACCATCGGGATGAAAAACAAAAATCCCCAGTGGGAGTCCAGTCTTTCCCTGCTACGCAAATTGCTTTTCGTTAGGTGAGGTCGCAAGTTCTTATTGGAGAATGTTGTACAGTTTCTTAATGCAATAGGGCGAGTAAGACTGAAGTTCCCCCCGTGTTGGCCGATCAGTGGAACGAAACTGAAAAAAGCTCCTTGAAACTGTGATTCATACACTTATACACTGGCTCAGCATGGTGCTCACCTGCTGTCCTTGGGTGTCTGCTGAAATTTGATTTTTTTTCAGGAGCACTGTGACCCAGAGCTCAATAATCATTTCAGCTACTGAAGATCATTCAGTTTTTAATGCTTTTCATTTGAACATCCTACTTGTTAGTATTTCCTCTTAGGTGAGAGGTACTTTTCTGGTACTTTTCTGGGTCTTAGTTGAGTGAGCTTTATTAGAATAATTGAACAATACTTTCACCTCCACATAACACTCATAGATTTTTCAAGGGTTAAATATGGGAGCCACGTTTCTTACATGTTTCCTTTTGTAAGTTGATTCACAAAGCTTTCACCGCCTCCACTCCAGTGAATCACTTTGTTTAGCAAGTGATCAGGTGGAACAGTTTAATTTCTTCCTGCAAATAATGCCTTTTCCTTTTTCATCCCATTCAAGTCTCCGTCCTAGTTAGAGTCATTGTGATGTAGAACGGCAGTGGTCCAGTTGAAAGGTTCAAGGTTTCACTGTGTTTTAGAGTGCAGATAAAGAAGATAATAGGAGAGGAAACTGGAAAAGCCGTGACTCTGTCATTCCATTCAATTCAATTTATTTTCATATAGCGCCTTTCACAACAAGGTTGCCCCAAGGTGCTTAACAATGCAGGTAAATATACATTTTGTGAATACAGAACTGAAGACAATGGAGGAAAGGAACCAAAGACTCAGTAAGGAGAATAAAATCCTCTAGGGGTCCAAGGTCAACTGGCTGCCCAACCCCTTTGGGCATGCTAACATTATATCATTAAAAAAAAAGAAAGAAATGAATGCGGGTATTAATCCATCCATCCATCACGTTATCTGTATGTCAGTACCCCATGCAGGTCTCTGCAGACCAGCAGAATCCTCCCAAACGACAGCTGTATCCATGATGCCCCTCTTGGATCCATGGCACTGATGCAGCATTCAACTCACATGGTGCCCAGCCCATGACAGACAGTATTTCTCCTCTGCAGCATCCCTGCGAGGCAGGACAGGTGCCTGACCTCTGAGAGCCTTGTAAGTAAGTAGAAGGAGTTTGAAGTCCGCCCTGTACCTGAGAGGAAGCCACTGAAGAGAGAGAAGTATGGGGGTTATGTGGTCATTCTTTCTGCTCCAAGTAACAATTCTAGCTGCAGCATTCTGTAAGTATTCAAACTCTTTGCTGTGACAAATCTAACGTACTTTAGGCAGACAAAACGACCTTAAAAAGCCACATGATTTTTAAGTTGTCTGTCTGTGTGTAGTAACAGTGGTTCACATTATTTCAGAACGTATACTCCCGTCTCTGTAACTTTCCTCAGTCAGCTAGTGAACATTCTGTATTTACACCACGAATGCACTACTTTGTCTCGCGCGCGGTCACACTGGCCGTCCACAGGCACGGGCAGGAGCAGGGAACACGAGGCCGCTCTGTAGTGCCCCTGTGGCTCTCCAGCAGAGGGGAGCACTTTGCTCAACAGCCCTGAGCCAAAGGACCCAGTGATAAAGCTGAAAATCTGGCAAGTCCCCCAGTCTCCCTGGGGCGCTGAAGAGGATTTCATCTGATGCTGAGGTTCCTGTAACTCAACACAAAATTGAACACGGCGAGTTATGAGTTTGTGAAGAAGTGACAGCGGAACAATGTCAAACAGGAAGTTAACCTACAGGAAAGAATGATTTGAATCTCTGATATTCAAGCACGCAGTGTGACGTCCACTGTCTATTCAAATCTACTCTGCAAGTCTTACAATTCTTTTTCATACACTGTCTCCTGGTTATTGTTTTGTGAGTGCTTGAACTGTTTCTCAGTAGAAATAAGACCGATAACTCACTGCTTCAGGATGCACACTATCGTCGATGAAACCTGTGGTGTAAGCAAGCGAAAAGAGACAGATCCTTCTAAAACACAGAGGCCATCGGGAGGGCAGAAACACTCTGCAACAGGTAGGAGCTGTGGAGCCGTGATTCCCCCGAGCCAGAGCCCTCGTCCTCCCTCGACAGCGAACTGAGCTCCAGCGACTGGAGCAGCTACCTGCCGTCGTGGGACCTCCTGCAGATTGGGAACGGGTAAGGCAATTCGACACGAGCCCACTCCTCTTCCCACTGCTTACACCCCTATAACAAATAGTTTCAGGGTATTCAAGTACAGGATAAAGAGATGACAGGTGTTCCCGATTGGCTGAGGATACAACTCTCTCTCTGAGAAAGCACACAGAGGTGGACAAAGCAATTAAATGTGTTTACAAGTCATTTCCTCTGTTTCTGGTCTTTCTTTACATATCAGAAAAGTGAACTGGTGGCTGTTGGAAAGTGTCTGCTCCGTACGTAATATACATGTAAAAGATGTGATTAAATATCTTGGTATTAAGATTTTCAAAAAGGTGATTTTGTGATTTGATGTTCTCTACCTTAGTAAAATAAAAAAAAAACTTTATTCATGGTTGCTATTTGTCAAACACGGGCAGAAGGAGGCCTAAATGCTACAGGGTTTAGAGCATCTAATACCGATACCGACAGTATTATTTACAAAATTAAGCAAAGTAGGTGGTGTATGTTTCCCTAATTTAATCATTCAGGAACTAGGTATTGATGCTTTTAAGAAACTAACAGTAGCCCATCAGAAACTATGGAAGAATTTACAACCTTTATTAGACTACAAGGAAAACAATTTAGTTATACTTGTACTAATAAATACTTCAGATCCCTCTCGCAATCTCACAATATCTTGTCAAACTATTTTGGAGCACCTCTTTGGGGAAAGTGAGTGGAATCAAACATGACTATTGTCAAACAGATTTTGTATGAATAATAAGGTTAAGGCGTCAGTACAAAATTGTACATTGAATCGACCCGGTAAAGATACACAGTGTGCATAGATTTAAAAGTAATATAGATGATAATTGTCTATCTCAAAGCAGCCCAGAAACCTTACGTTTGATTTTGTTTTTTCTGTTGTTAAAACACTCTGAACAGATCGGTAAAATGGTGTAAAGAAGGCTTCTAATTCTGACATTTCCTGTAGACAAATTGATGTTATTTTACTGCTCAATACTGCTGAACCGAATCTAAAATATAATGTATCATTGGCTTAACCATTATACTTGCTCGTTATTAGATGTATAAATAGCCTAAACATGAGAAATAATGGAAAATTGAATAATTAGACCGTATGTCGTAGTAGCAGAGTGTACTTCTCGCCTACTTGATGTGGTCGAGCAACTCCACAATCGCCATACAATCCGTCCGTTCTCATGCTCTGACTTTCAGGTTGGGCAGTGGAATGGATTCCAGGGCAAACTCGTTCTTGTTTGATTATCCGTGTGAAATCTCGCCCAATATAACGGGTAAACTCATGCACTGAAATGATGCGCTTCCAAATTAAAGCGACACGCATTTGAATAATTCAAAATACACACGAGGGAGCGTCTCCAAACCATGTCTAAGTATCACAACATGAAAGCTGTGCGTACCTTATCTTTATTTGCCTGTATAATGTACTCCGGTGATCTGTAACGTAGTCTTGCGTGCATCGGAAAGGATCCGGACTTCCGGCTACGGAAAACCCGGAGTGGATCAGCCTTTCCACCGGACCCGGACTTCCGGCTACGGAAAACCCGGAGTGGATCGGCCTATCCACCGGACCCGGACTTCCGGCTACGGAAAACCCGGAGTGGATCGGCCTTCCACCGGACCCGGACTTCCGGCTACGGAAAACCCGGAGTGGATCGGCCTTCCACCGGATCCGGACTTCCGGCTACGGAAAACCCGGAGTGGATCGGCCTTCCACTGGATCCGGACTGCCGGCTACGGAAAACCCGGAGTGGATCGGCCTTCCACCGGATCCGGACTGCCGGCTACGGAAAACTCGGAGTGGATCTGCCTTCCACTGGATCCGGACTGCCGGCTACGGAAAACTCGGAGTGGATCGGCCTTCTACTGGATCCGGACTGTCGGCTAAGGAAAACCCGTAGTGGATCGGCCTTCCACTGGATCCGGACTGTGAGCAGCTTTTGTCCAATCGGCGCTGAGATTTCAGCAGGAGGCGGGAGACAGGCTCTTGTCCAGTCACACAGCTTCAGTCCCGGGACTTTTCCGAATTCCGGCGGGCGGTGACACTTCCGAGAAATGTCCACTGGGTGGCGACAGAGATACACGGAGCTGAGTCTCAAAGCGCTATCGGAAAGACTTGAAATCGGAAAGAAATACATTTGTTACGTTTTAATCCCATTGAAAAGGAAGATGAAAATATCGTTTGTATTTTAAAACATTATTATACTTGCGCAACATAATTATTAAGGGAATGGTGTGAGAGGAGACCGTGTTTGAACAGTTTAAGACGGATGTAAAGACATTTTATTTCAGAATGTCTTTCTGAAATGTGTCTGTTTCTGTGTTGTAAGAACGTTGAAGCATGGACGGGCCTTATCTGCATTTACCTTGTTGAATCTTTTTTTCCATAAAATGTACATGTATTATTGCATGTATCCTGACAATACGACTGCTACGTTACGTTTTCTTGTAGTTTTTGGTCTCATAAAAAATACAAAAGTATGAGTCGATGACGTCAAAATGGTGTCGCCCACAGGGCTTATGGGTAATGTAGTCTCTATAGTTCACTGGGCTGCACTGCCCATGTGTTTCGCTGATTTCATTGAACATTAGAATGAATTATATTAATACAATTTCAGCGTATTTATCGTGTCTTGTATTTCTTTGTCTCTCTTATGTGTTCCCTTGTGTGTATGTTTTCTTGTATTTCACGTGTCTGCAGCGCTGGTTAATCGACCCGGCACATAAAGCAAACCCACTGTCCTCGTGTTTCTTAGCTCCCGTAGTGTTTGCAAACTTTTCTCCTGTGTTTATTTTACTTTGTCAATAAAACGTGGTTGCCGGGGAAACGGTGCTGCAGAAGTTGGTGCGAGCTGACCTCTAGGAGGTAAACAGTCGGCTTTTGTAATCTAATCAGCGAGCAAAGCAGAAACGTTAGTCTAAAAAGCGCTGGCTGGAGTATTTTGTGGACATTATGCAGAAGAAAAGGAAGAAACGGTGAGTCGCAGGCTGTCGGTAAATATCAGCGCTGGACACCAGCCTCACACCGCTGGGCTCACTGCACCATGAGCGAGTCCGTCGGCGCCTCCTCCTGCTGGCGTGTGTTGCTGCAGGAGTGAGGAGTCTCCGGTCTCCGGTCGCGTCATGATCTGCAAGTGGAGGTGAGAGACGGCGGCGCAGTGGGTGGCAGCGCTGGGAGCCTGGATTTAGTTCCTGGGGTGCTGTGTGTGTGGAGTTTGCATGCTCTGCTCATGTTCTCGTGGCTCCAGTTTTCTGGGGTGCTGTGTGTGTGGAGTTTGCATGCTCTACTTATGTTCTCGTGGGTCTAGTTCCTGGGGTGCAAAATTCTGTTTATTTCACAAGACGGACCCGGGCAGCAGCATGTGTCTGCAGCGCTCATCCTGCCTGCATGTTTGCAAACTTTTATCCTGTGTTTATTTTACTTTGTTAAATAAAACGTGGTTGCTGGGGAAACGGTGCTGCAGAAGTTGTTTCGATCTGACCTCCGGGAGGGAGACAGCTGGCAAAGCCGAAACTTTAGTCTAAAAGGCGCTGGCTGGAGTATTTTGTGGACATTTCGCAGAAGAAAAGGAAGAAGCGGTGAGTCGCAGGCTGTAGGACAGGACTGTCGGGGAAATGTAAGCGCTGGGCTGAGCGAGTCCGTCGGCGCCTCCTCCTGCAGGAGTGAGGAGTCTCCGGTCTCCGGTCGCGTCCTGATCTGCATGTGGAGGTGAAAGGCTGAGAGACGGCGCACATGCTCTGCACATGTTCTCATGTGTCTGGTTTCCTGGAGTGCTGTCTGTGTGGAGTTTGCATGCTCTGCTCATGTTCTCAAGGGTTTCCTGCCGCTTCTGCAGTCCAGTGTTGGTGAGTCTGTCGGGTTGATTGTGTTGTGGTGTGAGTGTGCCCTAAAGGGGTTTTAATAGTATGGGGTTTGTGTGTTCACTTGTATGCAGACCACTGGAGAGACCGGTTGTTTTTTGCCAGGCAGACTAATGGCTGCATATTCAATTCCAGCTACTGATGTTGCCAAACCAGCAAGTGGGACAGTGTTTGAAAACCCTTTCAATGAAAGGTTTGTAGAACAGTGTTGCTATTGTTCTGTTTAATTCGAGGTCACCAAGCTTATAAATGGTCTCACAACGTTTGTCTCTTTTCAGGTTTCTCCGACCCGGAGAGTGAACAAAGAAGTGATAAGGGCCCATAACACCTAAGCTCGGCACTCTCACACTCTTCAGCCACACGAGCTTCCTCCTGGTAAAATACTGGGCAAGCCCCTTTCTGACAGGGACAGTGGAAAACCCCCTGAGGGAGATGGGCTGAGGGGAGGAATAAAACCATCTGAGCCGGAACGGAGCGGGCTCCCGATTCCCACCAGACCTGGGAGACGACACAGGCAGCACAAGGGAAGCTGCGGAGCGCGAGTTCGCGGAGGCAAGGACCGATTGACGACCACGGGAGACAGTGGCATCGGAACAGAGGTACTGTACAGAGACTTTTAATACCTGAAGGCAAGGAGCGAGAAACCGGCCCGGCTAGCCGCTCCAAACTGAGGGAAATGGAATACAGTTCGCGGGAGGATTTCTAGTGGAACCTGAACGGAGTCTGGGGAAATGGGACCGGCCTCTCGTTCACTGGGGCCATCAAAGACTTTACAGGTACGAAGAAGAATCGTTCGAGTGGCCACTCTTTGGTACTTGACAGAAAAGACTGCCGTCCCTCTGGATTCATTATGACCCTTGGAAGGACCTTTTGTTGCTGCTGTTTTCGTTGTGTCTTTGGCTGATGGTGAATGTGGATAGAAAATAAAATGGTCACTTATACGATACACATGCTTGTCGCTGGTCTGTGTGGGCATTGGTGGATCTGGGAGATCAACAGAACCTGTGGTAATGGAGAGGGGCCCTAGCACCCTGTTTGCATTGCTAGGTGCCGTAGTCATATATGAGGCAGGAAATAATTCTTGTTTGAGGGGTCACCTCACTGTGACACGAACGTGTTGGGAAGACGCGCCAGTTCTGACGTTAGTGCGACGGGTCTGTAGGCATTAAGGCAGGTTCTTGTGTCCTTTTTTGGAACAGGAACAATAACAGAAGATTTGAAGCAGTCTGGCACTGTGCACTGGGACAATGATTGCTTAAAAACGTCTGTAAAGATTGGAGCGAGTTGGCCAGCACAGGGCTGTAGTGTGGCTGGAGATACACAGTCAGGTCCTGCTGCCTTTTTACAGTTTTGCTTTTTGAATAGCCTTAACACATCCTGTTCTTTGCTTCACAGGGCATTCTCAAGACTTGCAAACGGCGTCAAGTCTTCGTGAGAGATTGAGTGTGAGTGGGTGTGGCACTCCAGTTGAGTGGGGGACAATAGCTCATCCCCAGGATGTGAATTATTTGGAGGAGTTGCGAGACTGCCATGGACAAGGTCGTTGGAGATCCTTTGTGTTTCAGACCTGCTGTAAAATGTGTTATCTGGTAGAGAGTGATCAAGATGTATCTGAGGGGATTTTCTTTTGGAATTGGTAACAGTTTGGAGACCTTTCCAGACAGATAAACAGTCTTTGTTAGCAAACAGTTGTTCCAGCTGTGGACAGGAGGGGAATCAAAAGGTAGAGAACACTATTTTTAGAGAAATGGCCCTAAAGGAACAAAGCATAGTGTAGGATGCCACTAGCTTAAGTCTTAACAGCACTGCATGAGAGGAGACGCCAGTGTCTATTTGTTCTGAGGGGTCCTCAGAAAGGTCAAAAGGTTGCAAACAGATAGGAGACTGGTTATATGCCTGAAGCTTAGCTAGAGGAACATAACATTGCTGGAATGCTGAGAGGGGAGGTTATCAGAGCCTAATGTTATTGCGAAAAATGGCAACTAGGTATAGAAGATCTGATGAATGTCTGTCCTGTGAATTGTTAAGGGTTTCATGTAATTGTGTGTCCAAGTAGTCCGGACTGCTGTGCTATGTGTTGTTTGTCTTGTGAATTTTCTGTTTTACACCTATTGTATCCATAGTGGTACGGGCCAAATCCTATTTAAAGGGTGTTGCGAGCACTGGGGTTTGTTGGGAGTGGTAAGTTAGGAGTCTGGAAATGAGAGCAAGGTGCGAGTGGATATGATAAAAAGATTGTTCCTTTATTTTGTTTCTGATACCTGGTGAAGAGACGCAGTGAGTGTTTGTGTGGCCAGCTGCGTCAACTTCAATAAAACTGGCCTTTTGGTTTGTTTGAGTGCTGACTTGCTATGGTGTATTTTTTCTCTCTGTGAACAACACGTCCTACGGCCAACACTACCCACACAGGAGGTGTGTGCGTGACAGCTCCTCAGCTGCAGCAGGAGTCCAAGTGTGCACAGATTTCTTGTTGGGGTTTGTTGTTTGAAGTTTCTGTTTCGATGTAGGAAGCAATTGTGCCAACACGTGGTCCGAGTTATAGCACGGGACGAGAGCTCCCGAAGAGCGCCTGCCTCCTGCCCGATTCGACGTCTAAAATCATCGCAGAACGAGAGGAGCCAACAGGAATGCAAGTCTCTTCTGGTGAGGAGCCTCCGACACAGCCCCCAGTACTGGGTGTGCAGAAAGAATCCTGTTCTACAGTTGTGGTGCGAAATGGCCTCCAGTCCTTGTCAAATGCTGGGTTTCTCTGGACTGCAGTCCCCTCCGCATTTGGATGATTGTGATTGGTGTTGCTGCAGCTGTGCTGTCCTGAGACTGACTGGTGTCAAGACCAGCTGTACTCTGGGATCAGCAGGGCCTAGTGGTGGTATGAATTGTGGCCTCTGTTTCTCAGGTGTAACAAGTGTTTGATTACTCTGTTCTGTATGTTTATCAATAGTGGGTACTGGCCTAATTCAGCCCTGCACTCGCTGTTAGCTGTTTTTCTCTGCGCAAGGAGGAGTTTCTACAGAGTGTACTCCTGGTCTGTGAGGGGACCCCACACTTCACTGCCGTATAGGGCAATGGGTTGGATTACACTTTCAGATATTTGGAGCCAAATTCTTGATGGTGGGTTGACATTGAGAAGAGCCTCCTTCTTATTGTGTAGAAAGCCCTGAGTGCCTTCTCCCTCAGTGCCTTCACTGCCAGGTCAAAACTACCAGAAGAGCTGATGGTGAGACCGAGATATGTGTAGCTGGATGTGTGCTCCAATGTGTTGTTGTTCAGTGTGAATTTGTACCCGTTTCCCTGAGGTCTGGCTTTCTCCTGGAAAACCATAACTCTGGTCTTGTCCAGATTGACTGGCAGTGCCCAGGTGTGACAGTCCTGCTCCAGCAGTGCCAGGCTCTGCTGTTCTGGGTCCAGATTGACTGGCAGTGCCCAGCTCTGACAGTCCTGCTCCAGCAGTGCCAGGCTCTGCTGTTCTGGGTCCAGATGGGCTGGCAGTGCCCAGGTCTGACAGTCCTGCTCCAGCAGTGCCAGGCTCTGCTGTTCTGGGTCCAGATTGACTGGCAGTGCCCAGCTCTGACAGTCCTGCTCCAGCAGTGCCAGGCTCTGCTGTTCTGGGTCCAGATGGGCTGGCAGTGCCCAGGTGTGACAGTACTGCCCCAGCAGTGCCAGGCTCTGCTGTTCTGGGTCCAGTTTGGCTGGCAGTGCCCAGATGTGACAGTCCTGCTCCAGCAGTGCCAGGCTCTGCTGTTCTGGGTCCAGATGGGCTGGCAGTGCCCGGGTCTGACAGTGCTGCTCCAGCAGTGCCAGGCTCTGCTGTTCTGGGTCCAGATGGGCCATCAGAGCCCAGGTGTGAATGTGATGGGATGTGTGGCGGTTTGGTAGGAAGCCAGTCTGACTCTAATGCAGGACATTGTGCTCAGTAAGGAGGGCCGGTTATCAGATATTCAAGACTGAAGCCCCGGTACCTGTTGGGGTCGAGTCTGTCTCCATTCTTACAGACGGGCGTGATCAGTCCTTGATTCCAGGCCTCAGGGAAACAGCAGGCCGTCAGGAGGAGGTTGAGGAGTTTGAGCAGGCTTTTCTGCAGGTCTGAGCTGCAGTTGGGTCAAGCGTTGTTGACTGTGTCTTGGCTACAGGCCTTTTGTGGTCTGAGAGTTGTCTGTTTGTGTATGTGCTTATCTTCTTTAGGGTGTGCATGTAGTGTCTAACCATCTCACAGTATCTGAGGCGCAGTTCAGAGTGGTGTGGTGTTGTTTTAGTTCTGGTAGTTCTCTTCAGTTGTTTCTGCACTCTGTATCAAACCATTTGATATTGTTTCTGAGTGTGTTTCATATGCATGTAGTCATTTTGATTTTAAGGCTAGTTTCTCAAAAACATGGTTTAAATTTATGAACGATTTGTTGGTTTGATACAGAGCGTTTTGAAATGTAAGGGATCAAGTAATGGGTTTATTTGCTGCTGAAAAGAGAAGAAAGAAAAAAAAGAAATGAGACAATTAGCTTGTAATGAGTTTATAACAACAGTAATTAGATTCCTGCAAGCACTCTTTTCATTGTCCAACAACTGAAAGCTTTTAGGTATAAAGGAAGGGTCCTCTAATCTTTGATGTGTGAGATTGTCGTTCTATTGGAGATGTTAGTGAGTCTGAGGATTTGTGTTAATATGACAATACTGCTACTACTATTAATAATACAGCATGGCAAGACTTCTTTCAGTCATTTCCCACCCCTCCACCTCAGTGAATCACACATGTTAAACTTCCATCTCGGGTTCCAGATCAGACATGAGCAATCCTATATTACAAATACTTACCACCAGACAATTTAACCAGACAATAATTTAAGCAATTATTAATTCAACAGAAGCAGCAGGACGAGTAAAGTGCCCCTCTGATGGCCGGTCCGTGGAATTAAACTGGAAAATTTCTTAGAAATGATTATTCTTACAATAATGTGCCAATGGCGCCGCTTGGTGGTCATTCAGCAAAATTTCACCGAAAGTTTTTTTTAATTCAAATACCGTTAGTAATGTTCGTATTAATAAGTTATTTTAATTTTAAAAATATTTAAGCATTTTCAACAGTAAAGAATACATTGCATTGCAAACAAGAGTAATGAATGAATGTATTGTACATGGATACAAAATACAAAATAAATACAATAAACCCAAAATTAAAATAACATTCAAAAGGCGCGAGTCGATGACGTCAGAAGGAAGTCGCCCACAGGGCGTATGGGTAATGTAGTTTCTAGTTCTGTGGCCCGCACTGCCCACGTGTTTCGGTGATTTGATTGAACATCAGAATTAATTCTATTGTACCATTTCAGCGCGTTTATCGTGTCATGGATTTCTATGACTGTCTTATGGGTTCTCTTGTGTGTCATGTTTATTTTAGTGGGTGGCAGTGCTGGGGCCCTGAACTGTAATCATTCGTGTTACTCATCATCGTTGTTACTGTGACCCTCCTGGGAGGAGGGGACCTTTGTAAGATTCCTGTCCTGGCAAGCAGCAGGTGAGAGTTTGCTGTCCGACTCAATTACACATCCGCTACCTCATTTCACCTCTTTCACCAGCCTGTAAAGGGGGTTGTTATAATATGGGGTCTTTCTCTTTAACAACCTCAAACCGCAGGAAAGAAATGCTTCATTTATAAGATTGAAATATAACCAGAAAGTATAAAAATAGCTATTTGTGTGTATCATGTCAGAAATATTTGTTTTTATTTTAAAAGAATTTAGAAGAGAAATATGATTAATAAGGCAGTAGAATCCATTTAAACTGTCATTTTCCTGTTTAGGTTGGAAAGTTTAATTTGATCGAGTCCACTTGAGCGCCTAAGCAACTGTTTGGGTAGTTTGGCTGGTGTGGTGGTGCTCTCCAAATACCTGATCCAAACGGACAGGGAGACAAAGTGAGAAAGAAAAGGTGTAAATAACAGACATATCATATGCAGAATACAGTAATGTGCTGTTCAGCACAGTGACCTAGAGTGAAGATGGAAATCAGTCATTCTAGTGCTCTCAACGGCTTTCCATTACAAACGGACCAGGGCTTCCTGAGACACAGGCAGCTGGAGTTATATAGAGTTAGAGGTTGTTTTCACGGCACCAGCCGACTAAAGCAGAGACCTCCTTCCACTCCAGAATTTTTTTTTTTATTTGGGTGGGATCATCTGGAGTCTTGATTCCTTTCACGGAGTCAGCAGTAGATACACAGCTGTTAGCATAGGAGGAGTACAGAAGAGGTGACAGCAGTGCTGGGGACCCTCTGGCACAACCAGAGGTGTGAAATTGAAATTGTTTGGAAGGAATGGGAAGCTAAAGGCAGAGTCACAATCTCTGATTCATGTAATCAAAACAGTAAGTTCTTTCCTCGGGCAGCTTCGTTAGAACATTTTAAATAGATGTAAAAGTGTATTTACAGACTATATCAGCCCTTATCTTTATTAACCTGGTTTAATCTTTTTTTCAGAAGTGTAAATATATTATACTATGTACCCCTGATGGTATTATTGATGTGCTATAAATATACTCTTGTTTGTATTGTATCTATTTTTATTGCTACCATAAAAAGTTAAAAAGAACTGCACTTTCGAGAAATGTCCACTGGGCGGCGACAGAGATACACGAGTCTATGGCGGCGAGTCCAATAGCGCCCCCGTACAGATGCGTTGTGCAGAGATTGAAAATCAATACAGATGATAACTGTGACGTTTGTGACAGCAACTCTGAAAGATAACGTAAAGAAGGAAACTAATATTGACATTACTTTTAAAGAAGTTAAATAAAACTACATTTTAAACCTATTGAAAGTAATATGAAAATATCGTTTGTATTTAAAAAAATCCGATACTTCCCTGATATAATAATTAACGAAATGCTGTAAGAGGAGACCCATGTTTAAACACTTGAAAACGGATGTAAATGCGTCTGTACAGACAATTTGAAACATGTACGGACCTTATCTGCTTTTGTTTACTATTAAACAAGATTACTTGTTTAATCTTTTTCCATAACATGTACATGTATTATCGTATGTACCCCTGACTATACTCTGTGTTATATGTATTCTTGTTTTTATGGCATGTATTGTTGTTATAATTAAAAATAAAAAGACGCGACTCGATTACGTCAAAAGGAAGTCGCCACAGGGCTTGTGGGAAATGTAGTCTTTATAGTGCTCTGGACTGCGCTCCACACGTGTTCCGCAGATTTGATTGAGCATCAGAATTAATTATACAATGTCAGTGTATTTACCGTGTCGCGGATTTTTATGTCTGTCTTACAAGACGGACTCGGCAGGAGCTGTTTCTTGCTCTCCGGAGTGAAGCTGCTCTGGGAAGAGACGAGCAAATCTTCAGACTCTTTGTAAATGAGACATCATGACAGCTGTGCCGACCTGCTCTTTATTGACCAGTTGAACCTGTTTGTGTAAAAAGCAGGAGTCTTGTGTACCCCTGATTGTGTTATGTGTACTCTAGTGTGTTTGCAGCGCTCGTCCTGCCTGGTTTATCAACTCGACACAGAAACAAAACCCACTGCCGTCGTGTCTGTGGGTTTTTGAGCTCTCTTGTCTTGTTTGCAAACTTTTCTCCGGTGTTTATTTTACTTTGTTAAATAAAACGGGGTTGCCGGGGCAACGGAGCTGCAGTAGTTGTTGCCGGAGCGGGTCTGACCTCCAGCAGGTCAACAGGCGGCTTTTTTAATCTAATCTGCGAGAAAAACAGAAATTTAAGAAACTTTAGTCTAAAAAGCGCTGGCTGGAGTATTTTGTGGAAGAAACGGTGACTCGCAGGCTGTGGGACAGGACTATCAGGGACACATCAGCGCTGGACACCAGCCTCACACCGCTGGGCTCACTGCACCATGAGCGAGTCCGTCGGCGCCTCCTCCTGCTGGGGTGTGTTGCTGCAGGAGTGAGGAGTCTCCGGTCTCCGGTCGCGTCATGATCTGCAAGTGGAGGTGAGAGACGGCGGCGCAGTGGGTGGCAGCGCTGGGAGCCTGGATTTAGTTCCTGGGGTGCTGTGTGTGTGGAGTCTGCATGCTCTGCCTGTGTTCTCATGGGTCCTGTTCATGGGGTGCTGTCTGTGCGGAGTCTGCATGCTCTGCCTGTGTTCTCATGGGTCCTGTTCATGGGGTGCTGTCTGTGCGGAGTCTGCATGCTCTGCCTGGGTTCTCATGGGTCCTGTTCCTGGGGTGCTGTCTGTGTGGAGTCTGCATGCTCTGCCCCGTTCTCATGGGTCTGGTTTCCTGGGGTGCTGTCTGTGTGGATACCTGGTGAAGAGACCCAGTGAGTGTTTGTGTGGCCAGCTGCGTCAACTTCAATAAAACTGGCCTTTTGGTTTGTTTGAGTGCTGACTTGCTATGGTGTATTTTTTCTCTCTGTGAACAACACGTCCTACGGCCAACACTACCCACACAGGAGGTGTGTGCGTGACAGCTCCTCAGCTGCAGCAGGAGTCCAAGTGTGCACAGATTTCTTGTTGGGGTTTGTTGTTTGAAGTTTCTGTTTGTATGAACAAACATGCAGACTCCACACAGACAGCACCCCTGGAATCAAACCCAGGGCCCCGGTGCTATGAGGCAGCGATGCTAACCACTGTGCCGCAGTGTTGCTCCCTTTGAAAATGTCTGACTTCCGTTTTAATTTCAGGTCACAAGCTTATAAATGGTCTCACAACGTTTGTCTCATCTCAGGTTTCTCTGACCAGTCCCAAAGACCTGTAGTCACTGACAGCTTCTGCAGTCTGATGGTTCATTTCAGTAGGCTGGAGGGATGGCGCAATTATCCTCAAATCAGTGAGTATTGTTTTGCTCTTGTAACATGAAACATCAAAGAGAAGTCAACAGACTATTCCGTGAAACTGTTCAGACTGGCCCGTGGTGATTTTCTGGGTCCTTTAGTAAGCTGACCGGGACTGTGTCATCGACACACTTTGTGAGAAGCCAGTCTATGTGTTTGCTCTTGTGATCATTGGTGAACGAATGTAAGAGAGTGTAAGAGAGGGAGAAGATTCGGCCCTGGAGTGATCCAGTTTTCTATTTAACAACCTCAAACTGCAGGAGAGAAATGCTTCATTTCTAAGATGGAAATATAATCAGAAAGTATAATTAGCCATTTGTGTATATCATGTCAAAAAATGTTTTATATATAAAAAGAATTTAGTAGAGACATTTGCTTAATAAGGCAGTAGAATAAATGTTGTGATGCTGGTGTGATGGTGCTCTCCAACAAACTGATACAAATGGACAGAGAGACAAAGTGAGAAGGAAAATGTATACATAACAGACATATATGCAGAATACAATACAGTGCTATAAAGTACAGTACCCTAGAGTGAAGATGGAAATCATTCATTCTGGCGCAGAAGAAGTGAATCTGCTCTCAATGGTTTTCCTGTACAAATGGAACACGTTGTGAATTCTACATAATTCACAGGAAACAAAATAAACAACTCATTCACTCCCCTGCTGTCCGTGACCCAAAGCTCAGTAATCATTTCGCTACTGAAGATCATGCAGTTTTTAATGCTTTTCATTTTAACATCCTATTTGTTAATATTTCCTCTTAGATGAGAATATTCTCTTCGGCGTGTCTTTACAACTCTTCTCTTATTGCTCCTCTTGTCAGTAATCGGGTGTGAAAGCTCTCTCTGTCGGAATCAATGTCTTACCTCTCCGTCTTGTGTTTCAGGTCTCCTCTGGCTGCTGACCCTGCCGTCAGGACAGAACACATCCCGCACTGACCACACTGCTGGGTTTACTGTATGTGACAATCAAGAGCTTGAGCAACACATCTAATGTGATCTCTGCACGCTTCCCGAGGAGCAGAGATGATAAGGTCTGTGTCTGTTCCCGAGTCTTTGCGAGAGGCCTGTTTAGTCTGTCACCGAGATGATTTTAGATGCCTGTGAGTCGTGCCCACTGAAAAATGAAATAGTGCAGCACAATGAGACTTCAAGCAAAGATCTCATTAGCCCCTTCTGTGAATTGGTGTCTCGCAAGAGATCTTCCATCTCTTTGAAAGTTTCACAGCTTTGACCTCTAGATTAGAAATGACACCAATTGCACATGGGTCCAGCAACGTTCTATATAGTGCACATCACCATCGGGATGAAAAACAAAAATCCCCAGTGGGAGTCCAGTCTTTCCCTGCTACGCAAGTTGCTTTTCGTTAGGTGAGATCGCAAGTTCTTATTGGAGAATGTTGTACAGTTTCTTAATGCAATAGGGCGAGTAAGACTGAAGTTCCCCCCGTGTTGGCCGATCAGTGGAACGAAACTGAAAAAAGCTCCTTGAAACTGTGATTCATACACTTATACACTGGCTCAGCATGGTGCTCACCTGCTGTCCTTGGGTGTCTGCTGAAATTTGATTTTTTTTCAGGAGCACTGTGACCCAGAGCTCAATAATCATTTCAGCTACTGAAGATCATTCACTTTTTAATGCTTTTCATTTTAGCATCCTACTTGTTAGTATTTCCTCTTAGGTGAGAATACTCTGGTACTTTTCTGGGTCTTAGTTGAGTGAGCTTTATTAGAATAATTGAACAATACTTTCACCTCCACATAACACTCATAGATTTTTCCAGGGTTAAATATGGGAGCCACGTTTCTTACATGTATCCTTTTGTAAGTTGATTCACAAAGCTTTCACCGCCTCCACTGCAGTGAATCACTTTGTTTAGCAAGTGATCAGGTGGAACAGTTTAATTTCTTCCTGCAAATAATGCCTTTTCCTTTTTCATCCCATTCAAGTCTCCGTCCTAGTTAAAGTCATTTTGATGTAGAGCGGCAGTGGTCCAGTTGAAAGGTTCAAGGTTTCACTGTGTTTTAGAGTGCAGATAAAGAAGATAATAGGAGAGGAAACTGGAAAAGCCGTGACTCTGTCATTCCATTCAATTCAATTTATTTTCATATAGCGCCTTTCACAACAAGGTTGCCCCAAGGCGCTGAACAATGCAGGTAAATATACATTTTGTGAATACAGAACTGAAGACAATGGAGGAAAGGAACCAAAGACTCCTCAGTAAGGAGAATAAAATCCTCTAGGGGTCCAAGGTCAACTGGCTGCCCAACCCCTTTGGGCATGCTAACATTATATCATTAAAAAAAAAGAAAGAAATGAATGCGGGTATTAATCCATCCATCCATCACGTCGTCTGTATGTCAGTACCCCATGCAGGTCTCTGCAGACCAGCAGAATCCTCCTAAACGACAGTTGTATCCATGATGCCCCTCTTGGATCCATGGCACTGATGCAGCATTCAACTCACATGGTGCCCAGCCCAGGACAGACAGGCCTCTGAAACTATGCTGTGTACAGTATTTCTCCTCTGCAGCATCCCTGCGAGGCAGGACAGGTGCCTGACCTCTGAGAGCCTTGTAAGTAAGTAGAAGGAGTTTGAAGTCCGCCCTGTACCTGAGAGGAAGCCAATGAAGAGAGAGAAGTATGGGGGTTATGTGGTCATTCTTTCTGCTCCAAGTAACAATTCTAGCTGCTGCATTCTGTAAGTATTCAAACTCTTTGCTGTGACAAATCTAACGTACTTTAGGCAGACAAAACAACCTTAAAAAGCCACATGATTTTTAAGTAGTCTGTCTGTGTGTAGTAACAGTGGTTCACATTATTTCAGAACGTATACGCCCGTCTCTGTAACTTTCCTCAGTCAGCTAGTGAACATTCTGTATTTACACCACGAATGCACTACTTTGTCTCGCGCGCGGTCACACTGGCCGTCCACAGGCACGGGCAGGAGCAGGGAACACGAGGCCGCTCTGTAGTGCCCCTGTGGCTCTCCAGCAGAGGGGAGCACTTTGCTCAACAGCCCTGAGCCGAAGGACCCAGTGATAAAGCTGAAAATCTGGCAAGTCCCCCAGTCTCCCTGGGGCGCTGAAGAGGATTTCATCTGATGCTGAGGTTCCTGTAACTCAACACAAAATTGAACACGGCGAGTTATGAGTTTGTGAAGAAGTGACAGCGGAACAATGTCAAACAGGAAGTTAACCTACAGGAAAGAATGAATGGAATCTCTGATATTCAAGCACGCAGTGTGACATCCACTGTCTATTCAAATCTACTCTGCAAGTCTTACCATTCTTTTTCATACACCGTCTCCTGGTTATTGTTTTGTGAGTGCTTGAACTGTTTCTCAGTAGAAATAAGACCGATAACTCACTGCTTCAGGATGCACACTATCGTCGGTGAAACCTGTGGTGTAAGCAAGCGAAAAGAGACAGATCCTTCTAAAACACAGAGGCCATCGGCAGGGCAGAAACACTCTGCAACAGGTAGGAGCTGTGGAGCCGTGATTCCCCCGAGCCAGAGCCCTCGTCCTCCCTCGACAGCGAACTGAGCTCCAGCGACTAGAGCAGCTACCTGCCGTTGTGGGACCTCCTGCAGATTGGGAACGGGTAAGGCAATTCGACACGAGCCCACTCCTCTTCCCACTGCTTACACCCCTATAACAAATAGTTTCAGGGTATTCAAGTACAGGATAAAGAGATGACAGGTGTTCCCAATTGGCTGAGGATACAACTCTCTCTCTGAGAAAGCACACAGAGGTGGACAAAGCAATTAAATGCCTTTACAAGTCATTTCCTCTGTTTCTGGTCTTTCTTTACATATCAGAAAAGTGAACTGGTGGCTGTTGGAAAGTGTCTGCTCCGTACATAATATACATGTAAAAGATGTGATTAAATATCTTGGTATTAAGATTTTCAAAAAGGTGATTTTGTGATTTGTGATTTGATGTTCTCTACCTTAGTAAAATAAAAAAAAAACTTTATTCATGGTTGCTATTTGTCAAACACGGGCAGAAGGAGGCCTAAATGCTACAGGGTTTAGAGCATCTAATACCGATACCGACAGTATTATTTACAAAATTAAGCAAAGTAGGTGATGTATGTTTCCCTAATTTAATCACTCAGGAACTACGTATTGATGCTTTTAAGAAACTAACAGTAGCCCATCAGAAACTATGGAAGAATTTACAACCTTTATTAGACTACAAGGAAAACAATTTAGTTATACTTGTACTAATAAATACTTCAGATCCCTCTCGCAATCTCACAATATCTTGTCAAACTATTTTGGAGCACCTCTTTGGGGAAAGTGAGTGGAATCAAACATGACTATTGTCAAACAGATTTTGTATGAATAATAAGGTTAAGGCGTCAGTACAAAATTGTACATTGAATCGACCCGGTAAAGATACACAGTGTGCATAGATTTAAAAGTAATATAGATGATAATTGTCTATCTCAAAGCAGCCCAGAAACCTTACGTTTGTTTTTGTTTTGTTCTGTTGTTAAAACACTCTGAACAGATCGGCAAAATGGTGTAAAGAAGGCTTCTAATTCTGACATTTCCTGTAGACAAATTGATGTTATTTTACTGCTCAATACTGCTGAACCGAATCTAAAATATAATGTATCATTGGCTTAATCATTATACTTGCTCGTTATGAGATGTAGAAATAGCCTAAAGATGAGAAATAATCGAAAATTGAATAATTAGACCGTATGTCGTAGTAGCAGATTGTACTTCTCGCCTACTTGATGTGGTCGAGCAACTCCACAATCGCCATACAATCCGTCCGTTCTCATGCTCTGACTTTCAGGTTGGGCAGTGGAATGGATTCCAGGGCAAACTCGTTCTTGTTTGATTATCCGTGTGAAATCTCGCCCAATATAACAGGTAAGCTCATGCACTGAAATGATGCGCTTCCAAATTAAAGCGACACGCATTTGAATAATTCAAAATACACACGAGGGAACGTCTCCAAACCATGTCTAAGTATCACAACATGAAAGCTGTGCGTACCTTATCTTTATTTGACTGTATAATGTACTCCAGTGATCTGTAACGTAGTCTTGCGTGCATCGTAAAGGATCCGGATTTCCGGCTACGGAAAACCCGGAGTGGATCAGCCTTTCCACCGGACCCGGACTTCCGGCTACGGAAAACCCGGAGTGGATCGGCCTTTCCACCGGACCCGGACTTCCGGCTACGGAAAACCCGGAGTGGATCGGCCTTCCACCGGACCCGGACTTCCGGCTACGGAAAACCCGGAGTGGATCGGCCTCCCACCGGATCCGGACTTCCGGCTACGGAAAACCCGGAGTGGATCGGCCTTCCACTGGATCCGGACTGCCGGCTACGGAAAACCCGGAGTGGATCGGCCTTCCACTGGATCCGGACTGCCGGCTAAGGAAAACCCGGAGTGGATCGGCCTTCCACTGGATCCGGACTGTGAGCAGCTTTTGTCCAATCGGCGCTGAGATTTCAGCAGGAGGCGGGAGACAGGCTCTTGTCCAGTCACACAGCTTCAGTCCCGGGACTTTTCCGAATTCCGGCGGGCGGTGACACTTCCGAGAAATGTCCACTGGGTGGCGACAGAGATACACGGAGCTGAGTCTCAAAGCGCTATCGGAAAGACTTGAAATCGGAAAGAAATACATTTGTTACGTTTTAATCCCATCGAAAAGGAAGATGAAAATATCGTTTGTATTTTAAAACATTATTATACTTGCGCAACATAATTATTAAGGGAATGGTGTGAGAGGAGACCGTGTTTGAACAGTTTAAGACGGATGTAAAGACATTTTATTTCAGAATGTCTTTCTGAAATGTGTCTGTTTCTGTGTTGTAAGAACGTTGAAGCATGGACGGGCCTTATCTGCATTTACCTTGTTGAATCTTTTTTTCCATAAAATGTACATGTATTATTTCATGTATCCTGACAATACGACTGCTTCGTTACGTTTTCTTGTAGTTTTTGGTCTCATAAAAAATACAAAAGTATGAGTCGATGACGTCAAAATGGTGTCGCCCACAGGGCTTATGGGTAATGTAGTCTCTGTAGTTCACTGGGCTGCCCTGCCCATGTGTTTCGCTGATTTCATTGAACATTAGAATGAATTATATTAATACAATTTCAGCGTATTTATCGTGTCTTGTATTTCTTTGTCTCTCTTATGTGTTCCCTTGTGTGTATGTTTTCTTGTATTTCACTTGTCTGCGGCGCTGGTTAATCGACCCGGCACATAAAGCAAACCCACTGTCCTCGTGTTTCTTAGCTCCCGTCTTGTTTGCAAACTTTTCTGCTGTGTTTATTTTACTTTGTCAATAAAACGTGGTTGCCGGGGAAACGGTGCTGCAGAAGTTGGTGCGAGCTGACCTCTAGGAGGTAAACAGTCGGCTTTTGTAATCTAATCAGCGAGCAAAGCAGAAACGTTAGTCTAAAAAGCGCTGGCTGGAGTATTTTGTGGACATTATGCAGAAGAAAAGGAAGAAACGGTGAGTCGCAGGCTGTCGGTAAATATCAGCGCTGGACACCAGCCTCACACCGCTGGGCTCACTGCACCATGAGCGAGTCCGTCGGCGCCTCCTCCTGCTGGGGTGTGTTGCTGCAGGAGTGAGGAGTCTCCGGTCTCCGGTCGCGTCATGATCTGCAAGTGGAGGTGAGAGACGGCGGCGCAGTGGGTGGCAGCGCTGGGAGCCTGGATTTAGTTCCTGGGGTGCTGTGTGTGTGGAGTTTGCATGCTCTGCTCATGTTCTCGTGGCTCCAGTTTTCTGGGGTGCAAAATTCTGTTTATTTCACAAGACGGACCCGGGCAGCAGCATGTGTCTGCAGCGCTCATCCTGCCTGCATGTTTGCAAACTTTTCTCCTGTGTTTATTTTACTTTGTTAAATAAAACGTGGTTGCTGGGGAAACGGTGCTGCAGAAGTTGTTTCGATCTGACCTCCGGGAGGGAGACAGCTGGCAAAGCCGAAACTTAAGTCTAAAAGGCGCTGGCTGGAGTATTTTGTGGACATTTTGCGGAAGAAAAGGAAGAAGCGGTGAGTCGCAGGCTGTGTGACAGGACTGTCGGGGAAATGTAAGCGCTGGGCTGAGCGAGTCCGTCGGCGCCTCCTCCTGCAGGAGTGAGGAGTCTCCGGTCTCCGGTCGCGTCCTGATCTGCATGTGGAGGTGAAAGGCTGAGAGACGGCGCACATGCTCTGCACATGTTCTCATGTGTCTGGTTTCCTGGAGTGCTGTCTGTGTGGAGTTTGCATGCTCTGCTCATGTTCTCAAGGGTTTCCTGCCGCTTCTGCAGTCCAGTGTTGGTGAGTCTGTCGGGTTGATTGTGTTGTGGTGTGAGTGTGCCCTAAAGGGGTTTTAATAGTATGGGGTTTGTGTGTTCACTTGTGTGCAGACCACTGGAGAGACCGGTTGTTTTTTGCCAGGCAGACTAATGGCTGCATATTCAATTCCAGCTACTGATGTTGCCAAACCAGCAAGTGGGACAGTGTTTGAAAACCCTTTCAATGAAAGGTTTGTAGAACAGTGTTGCTATTGTTCTGTTTAATTCGAGGTCACCAAGCTTATAAATGGTCTCACAACGTTTGTCTCTTTTCAGGTTTCTCCGACCCGGAGAGTGAACAAAGAAGTGATAAGGGCCCATAACACCTAAGCTCGGCACTCTCACACTCTTCAGCCACACGAGCTTCCTCCTGGTAAAATACTGGGCAAGCCCCTTTCTGACAGGGACAGTGGAAAACCCCCTGAGGGAGATGGGCTGAGGGGAGGAATAAAACCATCTGAGCCGGAACGGAGCACGCTCCCGATTCCCACCAGACCTGGGAGACGACACAGGCAGCACAAGGGAAGCTGCGGCGCGCGAGTTCGCGGAGGCAAGGACCGATTGACGACCACGGGAGACAGTGGCATCGGAACAGAGGTACTGTACAGAGACTTTTAATACCTGAAGGCAAGGAGCGAGAAACCGGCCCGGCTAGCCGCTCCAAACTGAGGGAAATGGAATACAGTTTGCGGGAGGATTTCTAGTGGAACCTGAACGGAGTCTGGGGAAATGGGACCGGCCTCTCGTTCACTGGGGCCATCAAAGACTTTACAGGTACGAAGAAGAATCGTTCGAGTGGCCACTCTTCGGTACTTGACAGAAAAGACTGCCGTCCCTCTGGATTCATTATGACCCTTGGAAGGACCTTTTGTTGCTGCTGTTTTCGTTGTGTCTTTGGCTGGTGGTGAATGTGGATAGAAAATAAAAAGGTCACTTATACGATACACATGCTTGTCGCTGGTCTGTGTGGGCATTGGTGGATCTGGGAGATCAACAGAACCTGTGGTAATGGAGAGGGGCCCTAGCACCCTGTTTGCACTGCTAGGTGCCGTAGTCATATATGAGGCAGGAAATAATTCTTGTTTGAGGGGTCACCTCACTGTGACACGAACGTGTTGGGAAGACGCGCCAGTTCTGACGTTAGTGCGACGGGTCTGTAGGCATTAAGGCAGGTTCTTGTGTCCTTTTTTGGAACAGGAACAATAACAGAAGATTTGAAGCAGTCTGGCACTGTGCACTGGGACAATGATTGCTTAAAAACGACTGTAAAGATTGGAGCGAGTTGGCCAGCACAGGGCTGTAGTGTGGCTGGAGATACACAGTCAGGTCCTGCTGCCTTTTTACAGTTTTGCTTTTTGAATAGCCTTAACACATCCTGTTCTTTGCTTCACAGGGCATTCTCAAGACTTGCAAACGGCGTCAAGTCTTCGTGAGAGATTGAGTGTGAGTGGGTGTGGCACTCCAGTTGAGTGGGGGACAATAGCTCATCCCCAGGATGTGAATTATTTGGAGGAGTTGCGAGACTGCCATGGACAAGGTCGTTGGAGATCCTTTGTGTTTCAGACCTGCTGTAAAATGTGTTATCTGGTAGAGAGTGATCAAGATGTATCTGAGGGGATTTTCTTTTGGAATTGGTAACAGTTTGGAGACCTTTCCAGACAGATAAACAGTCTTTGTTAGCAAACAGTTGTTCTAGCTGTGGACAGGAGGGGAATCAAAAGGTAGAGAACACTATTTTTAGAGAAATGGCCCTAAAGGAACAAAGCATAGTGTAGGATGCCACTAGCTTAAGTCTTAACAGCACTGCATGAGAGGAGACGCCAGTGTCTATTTGTTCTGAGGGGTCCTCAGAAAGGTCAAAAGGTTGCAAACAGATAGGAGACTGGTTATATGCCTGAAGCTTAGCTAGAGGAACATAACATTGCTGGAATGCTGAGAGGGGAGGTTATCAGAGCCTAATGTTATTGCGAAAAATGGCAACTAGGTATAGAAGATCTGATGAATGTCTGTCCTGTGAATTGTTAAGGGTTTCATGTAATTGTGTGTCCAAGTAGTCCGGACTGCTGTGCTATGTGTTGTTTGTCTTGTGAATTTTCTGTTTTACACCTATTGTATCCATAGTGGTACGGGCCAAATCCTATTTAAAGGGTGTTGCGAGCACTGGGGTTTGTTGGGAGTGGTAAGTTAGGAGTCTGGAAATGAGAGCAAGGTGCGAGTGGATATGATAAAAAGATTGTTCCTTTATTTTGTTTCTGATACCTGGTGAAGAGACGCAGTGAGTGTTTGTGTGGCCAGCTGCGTCAACTTCAATAAAACTGGCCTTTTGGTTTGTTTGAGTGCTGACTTGCTATGGTGTATTTTTTTCTCTCTGTGAACAACACGTCCTACGGCCAACACTACCCACACAGGAGGTGTGTGCGTGACAGCTCCTCAGCTGCAGCAGGAGTCCAAGTGTGCACAGATTTCTTGTTGGGGTTTGTTGTTTGAAGTTTCTGTTTCGATGTAGGAAGCAATTGTGCCAACACGTGGTCCGAGTTATAGCACGGGACGAGAGCTCCCGAAGAGCGCCTGCCTCCTGCCCGATTCGACGGCTAAAATCATCACAGAACGAGAGGAGCCAACAGGAATGCAAGTCTCTTCCGGTGAGGAGCCTCCGACACAGCCCCCAGTACTGGGTGTGCAGAAAGAATCCTGTTCTACAGTTGTGGTGCGAAATGGCCTCCAGTCCTTGTCAAATGCTGGGTTTCTCTGGACTGCAGTCCCCTCCGCATTTGGATGATTGTGATTGGTGTTGCTGCAGCTGTGCTGTCCTGAGACTGACTGGTGTCAAGACCAGCTGTACTCTGGGATCAGCAGGGGCTAGTGGTGGTATGAATTGTGGCCTCTGTTTCTCAGGTGTAACAAGTGTCTGATTACTCTGTTCTGTATGTTTACCAATAGTGGGTACTGGCCTAATTCAGCCCTGCACTCGCTGTTAGCTGTTTTTCTCTGCGCAAGGCGGATGTTTCTACAGATTGATTAGAGTTTCTACAGAGTGTACTCCTGGTCTGTGAGGGGACCCCACACTTCACTGCCGTATAGGGCAATGGGTTGGATTACACTTTCAGATATTTGGAGCCAAATTCTTGTTGGTGGGTTGACATTGAAGAGCCTCCTTCTTATTGCGTAGAAAGCCCTGAGTGCCTTCTCCCTCAGTGCCTTCACTGCCAGGTCAAAACTCCCAGAAGAGCTGATGGTGAGACCGAGATATGTGTAGCTGGATGTGTGCTCCAATGTGTTGTTGTTCAGTGTGAATTTGTACCCGTTTCCCTGAGGTCTGGCTTTCTCCTGGAAAACCATAACTCTGGTCTTGTCCAGATTGACTGGCAGTGCCCAGGTGTGACAGTCCTGCTCCAGCAGTGCCAGGCTCTGCTGTTCTGGGTCCAGATGGGCTGGCAGTGCCAGGCTCTGCTGTTCTGGGTCCAGATTGACTGGCAGTGCCCAGGTCTGACAGTCCTGCTCCAGCAGTGCCAGGCTCTGCTGTTCTGGGTCCAGATGGGCTGGCAGTGCCCAGGTGTGACAGTACTGCCCCAGCAGTGCCAGGCTCTGCTGTTCTGGGTCCAGTTTGGCTGGCAGTGCCCAGATGTGACAGTCCTGCTCCAGCAGTGCCAGGCTCTGCTGTTCTGGGTCCAGATGGGCTGGCAGTGACCAGGTCTGACAGTGCTGCTCCAGTAGTGCCAGGCTCTGCTGTTCTGGGTCAAGATGGGCTGGCAGTGCCCGGGTCTGACAGTGCTGCTCCAGCAGTGCCAGGCTCTGCTGTTCTGGGTCCAGATGGGCCATCAGAGCCCAGGTGTGAATGTGATGGGATGTGTGGCGGTTTGGTAGGAAGCCAGTCTGACTCTAATGCAGGACATTGTGCTCAGTAAGGAGGGCCGGTTATCAGATATTCAAGACTGAATCTGTTGGGGTCGAGTCTGTCTCCATTCTTACAGACGGGCGTGATCAGTCCTTGATTCCAGGCCTCAGGGAAACAGCCGGCCGTCAGGACGAGGTTGAGGAGTTTGAGCAGGCTTTGCTGCAGGTCTGAGCTCCAGTTGGGTCAAGCGTTGTTGACTGTGTCTTGGCTACAGGCCTTTTGTGGTCTGAGAGTTGTCTGTTTGTGTATGTGCCTATCTTCTTTAGGGTGTGCATGTAGTGTCTAACCATCTCACAGTATCTGAGGCGCAGTTCAGAGTGGTGTGGTGTTGTTTTAGTTCTGGTAGTTCTCTTCAGTTGTTTCTGCACTCTGTATCAAACCATTTGATATTGTTTCTGAGTGTGTTTCATATGAATGTAGTCATTTTGATTTTAAGGCTAGTTTCTCAAAAACATGGTTTAAATTTATGAACGATTTGTTGGTTAAATACAGAGCGTTTTGAAATGTAAGGGATCAAGTAATGGGTTTATTTACTGCTGAAAAGAGAAGAAAGAAAAAAAAGAAATGAGACAATTAGCTTGTAATGAGTTTATAACAACAGTAATTAGATTCCTGCAAGCACTCTTTTCATTGTCCAACAACTGAAAGCTTTTAGGTATAAAGGAAGGGTCCTCTAATATTTGATGTGTGAGATTGTCGTTCTATTGGAGATGTTAGTGAGTCTGAGGATTTGTGTTAATATGACAATATGACAATACAATACAATGCTACTACTATTAATAATACAGCATGGCAAGACTTCTTTCAGTCATTTCCCACCCCTCCACCTCAGTGAATCACACATGTTAAACTTCCATCTCGTGTTCCAGATCAGACATGAGCAATCCTATATTACAAATACTTACCACCAGACAATTTAACCAGACAATAATTTAAGCAATTATTAATTCAACAGAAGCAGCAGGACGAGTAAAGTGCCCCTCTGATGGCCGGTCCGTGGAATTAAACTGGAAAATTTCTTAGAAATGATTATTCTTACAATAATGTGCCAATGGCGCCGCTTGGTGGTCATTCAGCAAAATTTCACCGAAAGTTTTTTTAATTAAAATACCGTTAGTAATGTTCGTATTAATACGTTATTTTAATTTTAAATATATTTAAGCATTTTCAACAGCAAAGAATGCAAAGAATACATTGCATTGCAAACAAGAGTAATGAATGAATGAAGGAATGTATTGTACATGGATACAAAATACAAAATAAATACAATAAACCCAAAATTAAAATAACATTCAAAAGGCGCGAGTCGATGACGTCAGAAGGAAGTCGCCCACAGGGCGTATGGGTAATGTAGTTTCTGTAGTTCTCTGGCCCGCACTGCCCACGTGTTTCGGTGATTTGATTGAACATCAGAATTAATTATATTGTACCATTTCAGCGTGTTTATCGTGTCATGGATTTCCATGACTGTCTTGTGGGTTCTCTTGTGTGTCATGTTTATTTTAGTGGGTGGCAGTGCTGGGGCCCTGAACTGTAATCATTCGTGTTACTCATCATCATTGTTACTGTGACCCTCCTGGGAGGAGTGGACCTTTGTAAGATTCCTGTCCTGGCAAGCAGCAGGTGACAGTTTGCTGTCCGACTCAATTACACCTCCGCTACCTCATTTCACCTCTTTCACCAGGCTGTAAAGGGGGTTGTGATAGTATGGGGTCTTTCTCTTTAACAACCTCAAACCGCAGGAAAGAAATGCTTCATTTATAAGATTGAAATATAACCAGAAAGTATAAAAATAGCTATTTGTGTGTATCATGTCAGAAATATTTGTTTTTATTTTAAAAGAATTTAGAAGAGAAATATGATTAATAAGGCAGTAGAATCCATTTAAACTGTCATTTTCCTGTTTAGGTTGGAAAGTTTAATTTGATCAAGTCCACTTGAGTGCCTAAGCAACTGTTTGGGTAGTTTGGCTGGTGTGGTGGTGCTCTCCAAATACCTGATCCAAACGGACAGAGAGACAAAGTGAGAAAGAAAAGGTGTAAATAACAGACATATCATATGCAGAATACAGTAATGTGCTGTTCAGCACAGTGACCTAGAGTGAAGATGGAAATCAGTCATTCTAGTGCTCTCAATGGTTTTCCATTACAAACGGACCAGGGCTTCCTGAGACACAGGCAGTTGGAGTTATATAGAGTTAGAGGTTGTTTTCACGGCACCAGCCGACTAAAGCAGAGACCTCCTTCCACTCCAGAATTTTTTTTTTATTTGGGTGGGATCATCTGGAGTCTTGATTCCTTTCACGGAGTCAGCAGTAGATACACAGCTGTTAGCATAGGAGGAGTACAGAAGAGGTGACAGCAGTGCTGGGGACCCTGGTATCTCTTCCACTGAGGACCCTCTGGCACAACCAGAGGTGTGAAATTGAAATTGTTTGGAAGGAATGGGAAGCTAAAGGCAGAGTCACAATCTCTGATTCATGTAATCAAAACAGTAAGTTCTTTCCTCAGGCAGCTTCGTTAGAACATTTTAAATAGATGTAAAAGTGTATTTACAGACTATATCAGCCCTTATCTTTATTAACCTGGTTTAATCTTTTTTTCAGAAGTGTAAATATATTATACTATGTACCCCTGATGGTATTATTGATGTGCTATAAATATACTCTTGTTTGTATTGTATCTATTTTTATTGCTACCATAAAAAGTTAAAAAGAACTGCACTTTCGAGAAATGTCCACTGGGCGGCGACAGAGATACACGAGTCTATGGCGGCGAGTCCAATAGCGCCTCTGTACAGATCCTCGTTGTGCAGAGATTGAAAATCAATACAGATGATAACTGTGACGTTTGTGACAGCAACTCTGAAAGATAACGTAAAGAAGGAAACTAATATTGACATTACTTTTAAAGAAGTTAAATAATACTACATTTTAAACCTATTGAAAGTAATATGAAAATATCGTTTGTATTTAAAAAAATATGATACTTCATAATAATTAACGAAATGCTGTGAGAGGAGACCCATGTTTAAACACTTGAAAACGGATGTAAATGGGTCTGTACAGACAATTTGAAACATGTACGGACCTCATCTGATTTTGTTTACTATTAAACAAGATTACTTGTTTAATCTTTTTCCATAACATGTACATTTATTATCGTATGTACCCCTGACTATACTCTGTGTTATATGTATTCTTGTTTTTATGGCATGTATTGTTGTTATAATTAAAAATAAAAAGACGCGACTCGATTACGTCAAAAGGAAGTCGCCACAGGGCTTGTGGGAAATGTAGTCTTTATAGTGCTCTGGACTGCGCTCCGCACGTGTTCGGCAGATTTGATTGAGCATCAGAATTAATTATACAATGTCAGTGTATTTACCGTGTCGCGGATTTCTATGTCTGTCTTACAAGACGGACTCGGCAGGAGCTGTTCCTTGCTCTCCGGAGTTAAGCTGCTCTGGGAAGAGACGAGCAAATCTTCAGACTCTTTGTAAATGAGACATCATGACAGCTGTGCCGACCTGCTCTTTATTGACCTGTTGAACCTGTTTGTGTAAAGAGCAGGAGTCTCGTGTACCCCTGATTGTGTTATGTGTACTCTAGTGTGTTTGCAGCGCTCGTCCTGCCTGGTTTATCAACTCGACACAGAAACAAAACCCACTGCCGTCGTGTCTGTGGGTTTCTGAGCTCTCTTGTCTTGTTTGCAAACTTTTCTCCGGTGTTTATTTTACTTTGTTAAATAAAACGTGGTTGCCGGGGCAACGGAGCTGCAGTAGTTGTTGCCGGGGCGGGTCTGACCTCCAGCAGGTCAACAGGCGGCTTTTTTAATCTAATCTGCGAGAAAAACAGAAACTTAAGAAACTTTAGTCTAAAAAGCGCTGGCTGGAGTATTTTGTGGAAGAAACGGTGACTCGCAGGCTGTGGGACAGGACTATCAGGGACACATCAGCGCTGGACACCAGCCTCACACCGCTGGGCTCACTGCACTATGAGCGAGTCCGTCGGCGCCTCCTCCTGCTGGGGTGTGTTACCTAGGCTGCTGTCTGTGTGGAGTCTGCATGCTCTGCCCCTGTTCTCATGGGTCTGGTGTCCTGGGGTGCTGTGTGTGTGGAGTCTGCATGCTCTGCCCCTGTTCTCATGGGTCTGGTTTCCTGGGGTGCTGTCTGTATAGAGTCTGCATGCTCTGCCCCTGTTCTCATGGGTCTGGTGTCCTGGGGTGCTGTGTGTGTGGAGTCTGCATGCTCTGCCCCTGTTCTCATGGGTCTGGTTTCCTGGGGTGCTGTCTGTATGGAGTCTGCATACTCTGCCCCTGTTCTCATGGGTCTGGTTCCTGGGGTGCTGTCTGTGTGGAGTCTGCATGCTCTGCCCCTGTTCTCATGGGTCCTGTTCCTGGGGTGCTGTCTGTGTGGAGTCTGCATGCTCTGCCCCTGTTCTCATGGGTCTGGTTTCCTGGGGTGCTGTCTGTGTGGAGTCTGCATGCTCTGCCCCTGTTCTCATGGGTCTGGTTTCCTGGGGTGCTGTCTGTATGGAGTCTGCATGCCCTGCCCCTGTTCTCATGGGTTCAGTTTCCTGGGGTGCTGTCTGTGTGGAGTCTGCATGCTCTGCCCCTGTTCTCATGGGTCCTGTTCCTGGGGTGCTGTCTGTCTGGAGTCTGCATGCTCTGCCCCTGTTCTCATGGGTCCTGTTCCTGGGGTGCTGTCTGTGTGGAGTCTGCATGCTCTGCCCCCTGTTGTCATGGGCCCTGTTCCTGGGGTGCTGTCTGTGTGGAGTCTGCATGCTCTGCCCCTGTTGTCATGGGTCCTGTTCCTGGGGTGCTGTCTGTGTGGAGTCTGCATGCTCTGCCCCTGTTCTCATGGGTCTGGTTTCCTGGGGTGCTGTCTGTGTGGAGTCTGCATGCTCTTCCCCTGTTCTCATGGGTTCGGTTTCCTGGGGTACTGTCTGTGTGGAGTCTGCATGCTCTGCCCCTGTTCTCATGGGTCTGGTGTCCTGGGGTGCTGTCTGTGTGGAGTCTGCATGCTCTGCCCCTGTTCTCACGGGTCTGGTGTCCTGGGGTGCTGTCTGTGTGGAGTCTGCATGCTCTGCCCCGTTCTCATGGGTTCAGTTTCCTGGGGTGCTGTCTGTGTGGAGTCTGCATGCTCTGCCTGTGTTCTCATGGGTCCTGTTCATGGGGTGCTGTCTGTGTGGAGTCTGCATGCTCTGCCCCTGTTCTTATGGGTCCTGTTCCTGGGGTGCTGTCTGTGTGGAGTCTGCATGCTCTGCCGCTGTTCTCATGGGTCTGGTTTCCTGGGGTGCTGTCTGTGTGGATACCTGGTGAAGAGACCCAGTGAGTGTTTGTGTGGCCAGCTGCGTCAACTTCAATAAAACTGGCCTTTTGGTTTGTTTGAGTGCTGACTTGCTATGGTGTATTTTTTCTCTCTGTGAACAACACGTCCTACGGCCAACACTACCCACACAGGAGGTGTGTGCGTGACAGCTCCTCAGCTGCAGCAGGAGTCCAAGTGTGCACAGATTTCTTGTTGGGTTTTGTTGTTTGAAGTTTCTGTTTGTATGTAGGAAGCAATTGTGCCATCGCGTGGTCCGAGTTATAGCACGGGACGAGAGCTCCCGAAGAGCGCCTGCCTCCTGCCCGATTCAACGTCTAAAATCATCACAGAACGGTGAGGAGCCTCTGACACAGCCCCCAGTACTGGGTGTGCAGAAAGAATCCTATTGTACAGTTTTGGTGTGAAATGGCCTCCAGTTCTTGTAACATGATGGGTTTCTCTGGACTGCAGTCCCAGTGCACTCCGCTTTGGATTTGCAGTGGTGTTTTCTACAATGGAAAACCCTTTGTTTGTACAGAATGGAAATGGCAGTCTGCATGTTTTAATAATCTAATGTGATCATGTACTACAGCTTAAACACTGAGCCAGGTGACGTTTGATTCTAAAAGATTTCTCTATCATTTCAGCGGCGCCTTGTCTGCGGCAGCCCGGCAGCTCCTCCTCCCTTCCAGCTGAGACTCTTCCCTCTCCAGAGGTGGGTTAGTGCTCTCAGGTCATCTTCTCTCACACAGCTGCGGGGCAGAAACGCTACTTCCACTGGGCAGAGAGCAGACGGGCAGTGGGAAGGGCAGCCCTGTGTTTGGGGATCAGGGCTGTCCCTGCTGAGGGATGCTTTCAGAGCCAAAGCAACTGGCTGGGTTATGAACTTTATGGTGTGATCCAAATAAGACATAAAAAGACAGAGAATGAGAAAGAAATAGTATTGCATGTATCTGATCAAATTAGTCTCTTTCAGACAAAACAAATATTGAACAAAAACTTAGTTGCAACACACTGCACTACACTTTCTTCTAGGCTGACATTACCGATAGTTTGTGCTGTCTTCCTTTCAGTCTGCAGGGTGTGCATCGTTTTCCTCAGCTCCCTACACGAGG
Organism: Lepisosteus oculatus; assembly: GCF_040954835.1. Taxonomy (NCBI): domain Eukaryota; kingdom Metazoa; phylum Chordata; class Actinopteri; order Semionotiformes; family Lepisosteidae; genus Lepisosteus; species Lepisosteus oculatus. The sequence goes on from NC_090707.1 coordinate 39,828,116, forward strand.
AATCAGTTTCTCCTGCCCTGGTTTCACTCCTTTATATCTCACAATCTTCTGCAGCTCCTGGAGGCTGACGACATGTTTGCTGTTTCTGAAAAATTGCTGACTGGCTCATCAGCACAATTGCTGATTCAAAATCCTTTACTCACATGTTGCCTTAGCCTCTGTATCACAGAGATGTGTGCTTTTCTGGGTTGGATAGATCGATAGTGTGCTTTTGCTCAGTTGCTCTGCTCAATGCGTGGTCTTTTAACTCCGGCTGGGTACGAGCACCTCACTCTCCACACGGCTTTCCAAGGCTCTGTCATCGTGTGTGAGGATATTGTGTAGCTCGTGAAACAGTTCCCCCATTTGAGCCCTGGATTTACTGGGTACTTGAATACCTGAATCTTGCCGTCAGTCCTGATCACCTTGTTTTTGTTCTGCAAGGACAAGGCACCTCCCCAGCACTGAACACAAACTGATACTGGCGGGTTGATTGTGTTGTGGAAAAATCGGGCTGTGGTGTGAGTTTGTGTCTGTGGGGGTGAGGTGTCCCCTGCAGCGCAAACAAACATGCAGACTCCACACAGACAGCACCCCTGGAATCAAACCCAGGGCCCTGGTGCTATGAGGCAGCGATGCTAATCACTGTGCCGCAGTGTTGCCCCCTTTGAAAATGTCTGACTTCCGTTTAATTTGACGTCACAAGCTTATAAATGGTCTCACAACGTTTGTCTCATCTCAGGTTTCTCTGACCAGGCCCAAGGACCTGTAGTCACTGACAGCTTCTGCAGTCTGACGGTTCATTTCAGTAGGCTGGAGGGATGGCGCAATTATCCTCAAATCAGTGAGTATTGTTTTGCTCTTGTAACATGAAACATCAAAGAGAAGTCAACAGACTATTCCGTGAAACTGTTCAGACTGGCCCGTGGTGATTTTCTGGGTCCTTTAGTAAGCTGACCGGGACTGTGTCATCGACACACTTTGTGAGAAGCCAGTCTATGTGTTTGCTCTTGTGATCATTCGTGAACGAATGTAAGAGAGTGTAAGAGAGGGAGAAGATTCGGCCCTGGAGTGATCCAGTTTTCTATTTAACAACCTCAAACTGCAGGAGAGAAATGCTTCATTTCTAAGATGGAAATATAATCAGAAAGTATAATTAGCCATTTGTGTATATCATGTCAAAAAATGTTTTATATATAAAAAGAATTTAGTAGAGACATTTGCTTAATAAGGCAGTAGAATAAATGTTGTGATGCTGGTGTGATGGTGCTCTCCAACAAACTGATACAAATGGACAGAGAGACAAAGTGAGAAAGAAAATGTATACATAACAGACATATATGCAGAATACAATACAGAGCTGTAAAGTACAGTACCCTAGAGTGAAGATGGAAATCATTCATTCTGGCGCAGAAGAAGTGAATCTGCTCTCAATGGTTTTCCTGTACAAATGGAACACGTTGTGAATTCTACATAATTCACAGGAAACAAAATAAACAACTCATTCACTCCCCTGCTGTCCGTGACCCAGAGCTCAGTAATCATTTCACTACTGAAGATCATGCAGTTTTTAATGCTTTTCATTTTAACATCCTACTTGTTAATATTTCCTCTTAGATGAGAATATTCTCTTCGGCGTGTCTTTACAATTCTTCTCTTATTGCTCCTCTTGTCAGTAATCGGGTGTGAAAGCTCTCTCTGTCGGAATCAATGTCTTACCTCTCCGTCTTGTGTTTCAGGTCTCCTCTGGCTGCTGACCCTGCCGTCAGGACAGAACACATCCCGCACTGACCACACTGCTGGGTTTACTGTATGTGACAATCAAGAGCTTGAGCAACACATCTAATGTGATCTCTGCACGCTTCCCGAGGAGCAGAGATGATAAGGTCTGTGTCTGTTCCCGAGTCTTTGCGAGAGGCCTGTTTAGTCTGTCACCGAGATGATTTTAGATGCCTGTGAGTCGTGCCCACTGAAAAATGAAATAGTGCAGCACAATGAGACTTCAAGCAAAGATCTCATTAGCCCCTTCTGTGAATTGGTATCTCGCAAGAGATCTTCCATCTCTTTGAAAGTTTCACAGCTTTGACCTCTAGATTAGAAATGACACCAATTGCACATGGGTCCAGCAACGTTCTATATAGTGCACATCACCATCGGGATGAAAAACAAAAATCCCCAGTGGGAGTCCAGTCTTTCCCTGCTACGCAAATTGCTTTTCGTTAGGTGAGATCGCAAGTTCTTATTGGAGAATGTTGTACAGTTTCTTAATGCAATAGGGCGAGTAAGACTGAAGTTCCCCCCGTGTTGGCCGATCAGTGGAACGAAACTGAAAAAAGCTCCTTGAAACTGTGATTCATACACTTATACACTGGCTCAGCATGGTGCTCACCTGCTGTCCTTGGGTGTCTGCTGAAATTTGATTTTTTTTCAGGAGCACTGTGACCCAGAGCTCAATAATCATTTCAGCTACTGAAGATCATTCACTTTTTAATGCTTTTCATTTTAGCATCCTACTTGTTAGTATTTCCTCTTAGGTGAGAATACTCTGGTACTTTTCTGGGTCTTAGTTGAGTGAGCTTTATTAGAATAATTGAACAATACTTTCACCTCCACATAACACTCATAGATTTTTCCAGGGTTAAATATGGGAGCCACGTTTCTTACATGTATCCTTTTGTAAGTTGATTCACAAAGCTTTCACCGCCTCCACTGCAGTGAATCACTTTGTTTAGCAAGTGATCAGGTGGAACAGTTTAATTTCTTCCTGCAAATAATGCCTTTTCCTTTTTCATCCCATTCAAGTCTCCGTCCTAGTTAAAGTCATTTTGATGTAGAACGGCAGTGGTCCAGTTGAAAGGTTCAAGGTTTCACTGTGTTTTAGAGTGCAGATAAAGAAGATAATAGGAGAGGAAACTGGAAAAGCCGTGACTCTGTCATTCCATTCAATTCAATTTATTTTCATATAGCGCCTTTCACAACAAGGTTGCCCCAAGGCGCTGAACAATGCAGGTAAATATACATTTTGTGAATACAGAACTGAAGACAATGGAGGAAAGGAACCAAAGACTCCTCAGTAAGGAGAATAAAATCCTCTAGGGGTCCAAGGTCAACTGGCTGCCCAACCCCTTTGGGCATGCTAACATTATATCATTAAAAAAAAAGAAAGAAATGAATGCGGGTATTAATCCATCCATCCATCACGTCGTCTGTATGTCAGTACCCCATGCAGGTCTCTGCAGACCAGCAGAATCCTCCTAAACGACAGTTGTATCCATGATGCCCCTCTTGGATCCATGGCACTGATGCAGCATTCAACTCACATGGTGCCCAGCCCAGGACAGACAGGCCTCTGAAACTATGCTGTGTACAGTATTTCTCCTCTGCAGCATCCCTGCGAGGCAGGACAGGTGCCTGACCTCTGAGAGCCTTGTAAGTAAGTAGAAGGAGTTTGAAGTCCGCCCTGTACCTGAGAGGAAGCCAATGAAGAGAGAGAAGTATGGGGGTTATGTGGTCATTCTTTCTGCTCCAAGTAACAATTCTAGCTGCTGCATTCTGTAAGTATTCAAACTCTTTGCTGTGACAAATCTAACGTACTTTAGGCAGACAAAACAACCTTAAAAAGCCACATGATTTTTAAGTAGTCTGTCTGTGTGTAGTAACAGTGGTTCACATTATTTCAGAACGTATACTCCCGTCTCTGTAACTTTCCTCAGTCAGCTAGTGAACATTCTGTATTTACACCACGAATGCACTACTTTGTCTCGCGCGCGGTCACACTGGCCGTCCACAGGCACGGGCAGGAGCAGGGAACACGAGGCCGCTCTGTAGTGCCCCTGTGGCTCTCCAGCAGAGGGGAGCACTTTGCTCAACAGCCCTGAGCCGAAGGACCCAGTGATAAAGCTGAAAATCTGGCAAGTCCCCCAGTCTCCCTGGGGCGCTGAAGAGGATTTCATCTGATGCTGAGGTTCCTGTAACTCAACACAAAATTGAACACGGCGAGTTATGAGTTTGTGAAGAAGTGACAGCGGAACAATGTCAAACAGGAAGTTAACCTACAGGAAAGAATGAATGGAATCTCTGATATTCAAGCACGCAGTGTGACATCCACTGTCTATTCAAATCTACTCTGCAATTCTTACCATTCTTTTTCATACACCGTCTCCTGGTTATTGTTTTGTGAGTGCTTGAACTGTTTCTCAGTAGAAATAAGACCGATAACTCACTGCTTCAGGATGCACACTATCGTCGGTGAAACCTGTGGTGTAAGCAAGCGAAAAGAGACAGATCCTTCTAAAACACAGAGGCCATCGGGAGGGCAGAAACACTCTGCAACAGGTAGGTGCTGTGGAGCCGTGAGTCCCCCGAGCCAGAGCCCTCGTCCTCCCTCGACAGCGAACTGAGCTCCAGCGACTGGAGCAGCTACCTGCCGTCGTGGGACCTCCTGCAGATTGGGAACGGGTAAGGCAATTCGACACGAGCCCACTCCTCTTCCCACTGCTTACACCCCTATAACAAATAGTTTCAGGGTATTCAAGTACAGGATAAAGAGATGACAGGTGTTCCCAATTGGCTGAGGATACAACTCTCTCTCTGAGAAAGCACACAGAGGTGGACAAAGCAATTAAATGCCTTTACAAGTCATTTCCTCTGTTTCTGGTCTTTCTTTACATATCAGAAAAGTGAACTGGTGGCTGTTGGAAAGTGTCTGCTCCGTACGTAATATACATGTAAAAGATGTGATTAAATATCTTGGTATTAAGATTTTCAAAAAGGTGATTTTGTGATTTGTGATTTGATGTTCTCTACCTTAGTAAAATAAAAAAAAAACTTTATTCATGGTTGCTATTTGTCAAACACGGGCAGAAGGAGGCCTAAATGCTACAGGGTTTAGAGCATCTAATACCGATACCGACAGTATTATTTACAAAATTAAGCAAAGTAGGTGATGTATGTTTCCCTAATTTAATCACTCAGGAACTACGTATTGATGCTTTTAAGAAACTAACAGTAGCCCATCAGAAACTATGGAAGAATTTACAACCTTTATTAGACTACAAGGAAAACAATTTAGTTATACTTGTACTAATAAATACTTCAGATCCCTCTCGCAATCTCACAATATCTTGTCAAACTATTTTGGAGCACCTCTTTGGGGAAAGTGAGTGGAATCAAACATGACTATTGTCAAACAGATTTTGTATGAATAATAAGGTTAATACGTCAGTACAAAATTGTACATTGAATCGACCCGGTAAAGATACACAGTGTGCATAGATTTAAAAGTAATATAGATGATAATTGTCTATCTCAAAGCAGCCCAGAAACCTTACGTTTGTTTTTGTTTTGTTCTGTTGTTAAAACACTCTGAACAGATCGGCAAAATGGTGTAAAGAAGGCTTCTAATTCTGACATTTCCTGTAGACAAATTGATGTTATTTTACTGCTCAATACTGCTGAACCGAATCTAAAATATAATGTATCATTGGCTTAATCATTATACTTGCTCGTTATGAGATGTAGAAATAGCCTAAAGATGAGAAATAATCGAAAATTGAATAATTAGACCGTATGTCGTAGTAGCAGATTGTACTTCTCGCCTACTTGATGTGGTCGAGCAACTCCACAATCGCCATACAATCCGTCCGTTCTCATGCTCTGACTTTCAGGTTGGGCAGTGGAATGGATTCCAGGGCAAACTCGTTCTTGTTTGATTATCCGTGTGAAATCTCGCCCAATATAACAGGTAAGCTCATGCACTGAAATGATGCGCTTCCAAATTAAAGCGACACGCATTTGAATAATTCAAAATACACACGAGGGAACGTCTCCAAACCATGTCTAAGTATCACAACATGAAAGCTGTGCGTACCTTATCTTTATTTGACTGTATAATGTACTCCAGTGATCTGTAACGTAGTCTTGCGTGCATCGTAAAGGATCCGGATTTCCGGCTACGGAAAACCCGGAGTGGATCAGCCTTTCCACCGGACCCGGACTTCCGGCTACGGAAAACCCGGAGTGGATCGGCCTTTCCACCGGACCCGGACTTCCGGCTACGGAAAACCCGGAGTGGATCGGCCTTCCACCGGATCCGGACTTCCGGCTACGGAAAACCCGGAGTGGATCGGCCTCCCACTGGATCCGGACTGCCGGCTACGGAAAACCCGGAGTGGATCGGCCTTCCACTGGATCCGGACTGCCGGCTACGGAAAACCCGGAGTGGATCGGCCTTCCACTGGATCCGGACTGCCGGCTACGGAAAACCCGGAGTGGATCGGCCTTCCACTGGATCCGGACTGCCGGCTACGGAAAACCCGGAGTGGATCGGCCTTCCACTGGATCCGGACTGCCGGCTACGGAAAACCCGGAGTGGATCGGCCTTCCACTGGATCCGGACTGCCGGCTACGGAAAACCCGGAGTGGATCAGCCTTCCACTGGATCCGGACTGCCGGCTAAGGAAAACCCGGAGTGGATCGGCCTTCCACTGGATCCGGACTGTGAGCAGCTTTTGTCCAATCGGCGCTGAGATTTCAGCAGGAGGCGGGAGACAGGCTCTTGTCCAGTCACACAGCTTCAGTCCCGGGACTTTTCCGAATTCCGGCGGGCGGTGACACTTCCGAGAAATGTCCACTGGGTGGCGACAGAGATACACGAGTCCACGGAGCTGAGTCTCAAAGCGCTATCGGAAAGACTTGAAATCGGAAAGAAATACATTTGTTACGTTTTAATCCCATCGAAAAGGAAGATGAAAATATCGTTTGTATTTTAAAACATTATTATACTTGCGCAACATAATTATTAAGGGAATGGTGTGAGAGGAGACCGTGTTTGAACAGTTTAAGACGGATGTAAAGACATTTTATTTCAGAATGTCTTTCTGAAATGTGTCTGTTTCTGTGTTGTAAGAACGTTGAAGCATGGACGGGCCTTATCTGCATTTACCTTGTTGAATCTTTTTTTCCATAAAATGTACATGTATTATTTCATGTATCCTGACAATACGACTGCTTCGTTACGTTTTCTTGTAGTTTTTGGTCTCATAAAAAATACAAAAGTATGAGTCGATGACGTCAAAATGGTGTCGCCCACAGGGCTTATGGGTAATGTAGTCTCTGTAGTTCACTGGGCTGCCCTGCCCATGTGTTTCGCTGATTTCATTGAACATTAGAATGAATTATATTAATACAATTTCAGCGTATTTATCGTGTCTTGTATTTCTTTGTCTCTCTTATGTGTTCCCTTGTGTGTATGTTTTCTTGTATTTCACTTGTCTGCGGCGCTGGTTAATCGACCCGGCACATAAAGCAAACCCACTGTCCTCGTGTTTCTTAGCTCCCGTCTTGTTTGCAAACTTTTCTCCTGTGTTTATTTTACTTTGTCAATAAAACGTGGTTGCCGGGGAAACGGTGCTGCAGAAGTTGGTGCGAGCTGACCTCTAGGAGGTAAACAGTCGGCTTTTGTAATCTAATCAGCGAGCAAAGCAGAAACGTTAGTCTAAAAAGCGCTGGCTGGAGTATTTTGTGGACATTATGCAGAAGAAAAGGAAGAAACGGTGAGTCGCAGGCTGTCGGTAAATATCAGCGCTGGACACCAGCCTCACACCGCTGGGCTCACTGCACCATGAGCGAGTCCGTCGGCGCCTCCTCCTGCTGGGGTGTGTTGCTGCAGGAGTGAGGAGTCTCCGGTCTCCGGTCGCGTCATGATCTGCAAGTGGAGGTGAGAGACGGCGGCGCAGTGGGTGGCAGCGCTGGGAGCCTGGATTTAGTTCCTGGGGTGCTGTGTGTGTGGAGTTTGCATGCTCTGCTCATGTTCTCGTGGCTCCAGTTTTCTGGGGTGCAAAATTCTGTTTATTTCACAAGACGGACCCGGGCAGCAGCATGTGTCTGCAGCGCTCATCCTGCCTGCATGTTTGCAAACTTTTCTCCTGTGTTTATTTTACTTTGTTAAATAAAACGTGGTTGCTGGGGAAACGGTGCTGCAGAAGTTGTTTCGATCTGACCTCCGGGAGGGAGACAGCTGGCAAAGCCGAAACTTAAGTCTAAAAGGCGCTGGCTGGAGTATTTTGTGGACATTTTGCGGAAGAAAAGGAAGAAGCGGTGAGTCGCAGGCTGTGTGACAGGACTGTCGGGGAAATGTAAGCGCTGGGCTGAGCGAGTCCGTCGGCGCCTCCTCCTGCAGGAGTGAGGAGTCTCCGGTCTCCGGTCGCGTCCTGATCTGCATGTGGAGGTGAAAGGCTGAGAGACGGCGCACATGCTCTGCACATGTTCTCATGTGTCTGGTTTCCTGGAGTGCTGTCTGTGTGGAGTTTGCATGCTCTGCTCATGTTCTCAAGGGTTTCCTGCCGCTTCTGCAGTCCAGTGTTGGTGAGTCTGTCGGGTTGATTGTGTTGTGGTGTGAGTGTGCCCTAAAGGGGTTTTAATAGTATGGGGTTTGTGTGTTCACTTGTATGCAGACCACTGGAGAGACCGGTTGTTTTTTGCCAGGCAGACTAATGGCTGCATATTCAATTCCAGCTACTGATGTTGCCAAACCAGCAAGTGGGACAGTGTTTGAAAACCCTTTCAATGAAAGGTTTGTAGAACAGTGTTGCTATTGTTCTGTTTAATTCGAGGTCACCAAGCTTATAAATGGTCTCACAACGTTTGTCTCTTTTCAGGTTTCTCCGACCCGGAGAGTGAACAAAGAAGTGATAAGGGCCCATAACACCTAAGCTCGGCACTCTCACACTCTTCAGCCACACGAGCTTCCTCCTGGTAAAATACTGGGCAAGCCCCTTTCTGACAGGGACAGTGGAAAACCCCCTGAGGGAGATGGGCTGAGGGGAGGAATAAAACCATCTGAGCCGGAACGGAGCACGCTCCCGATTCCCACCAGACCTGGGAGACGACACAGGCAGCACAAGGGAAGCTGCGGCGCGCGAGTTCGCGGAGGCAAGGACCGATTGACGACCACGGGAGACAGTGGCATCGGAACAGAGGTACTGTACAGAGACTTTTAATACCTGAAGGCAAGGAGCGAGAAACCGGCCCGGCTAGCCGCTCCAAACTGAGGGAAATGGAATACAGTTCGCGGGAGGATTTCTAGTGGAACCTGAACGGAGTCTGGGGAAATGGGACCGGCCTCTCGTTCACTGGGGCCATCAAAGACTTTACAGGTACGAAGAAGAATCGTTCGAGTGGCCACTCTTCGGTACTTGACAGAAAAGACTGCCGTCCCTCTGGATTCATTATGACCCTTGGAAGGACCTTTTGTTGCTGCTGTTTTCGTTGTGTCTTTGGCTGGTGGTGAATGTGGATAGAAAATAAAAAGGTCACTTATACGATACACATGCTTGTCGCTGGTCTGTGTGGGCATTGGTGGATCTGGGAGATCAACAGAACCTGTGGTAATGGAGAGGGCCCCTAGCACCCTGTTTGCACTGCTAGGTGCCGTAGTCATATATGAGGCAGGAAATAATTCTTGTTTGAGGGGTCACCTCACTGTGACACGAACGTGTTGGGAAGACGCGCCAGTTCTGATGTTAGTGCGACGGGTCTGTAGGCATTAAGGCAGGTTCTTGTGTCCTTTTTTGGAACAGGAACAATAACAGAAGATTTGAAGCAGTCTGGCACTGTGCACTGGGACAATGATTGCTTAAAAACGTCTGTAAAGATTGGAGCGAGTTGGCCAGCACAGGGCTGTAGTGTGGCTGGAGATACACAGTCAGGTCCTGCTGCCTTTTTACAGTTTTGCTTTTTGAATAGCCTTAACACATCCTGTTCTTTGCTTCACAGGGCATTCTCAAGACTTGCAAACGGCGTCAAGTCTTCGTGAGAGATTGAGTGTGAGTGGGTGTGGCACTCCAGTTGAGTGGGGGACAATAGCTCATCCCCAGGATGTGAATTATTTGGAGGAGTTGCGAGACTGCCATGGACAAGGTCGTTGGAGATCCTTTGTGTTTCAGACCTGCTGTAAAATGTGTTATCTGGTAGAGAGTGATCAAGATGTATCTGAGGGGATTTTCTTTTGGAATTGGTAACAGTTTGGAGACCTTTCCAGACAGATAAACAGTCTTTGTTAGCAAACAGTTGTTCTAGCTGTGGACAGGAGGGGAATCAAAAGGTAGAGAACACTATTTTTAGAGAAATGGCCCTAAAGGAACAAAGCATAGTGTAGGATGCCACTAGCTTAAGTCTTAACAGCACTGCATGAGAGGAGACGCCAGTGTCTATTTGTTCTGAGGGGTCCTCAGAAAGGTCAAAAGGTTGCAAACAGATAGGAGACTGGTTATATGCCTGAAGCTTAGCTAGAGGAACATAACATTGCTGGAATGCTGAGAGGGGAGGTTATCAGAGCCTAATGTTATTGCGAAAAATGGCAACTAGGTATAGAAGATCTGATGAATGTCTGTCCTGTGAATTGTTAAGGGTTTCATGTAATTGTGTGTCCAAGTAGTCCGGACTGCTGTGCTATGTGTTGTTTGTCTTGTGAATTTTCTGTTTTACACCTATTGTATCCATAGTGGTACGGGCCAAATCCTATTTAAAGGGTGTTGCGAGCACTGGGGTTTGTTGGGAGTGGTAAGTTAGGAGTCTGGAAATGAGAGCAAGGTGCGAGTGGATATGATAAAAAGATTGTTCCTTTATTTTGTTTCTGATACCTGGTGAAGAGACGCAGTGAGTGTTTGTGTGGCCAGCTGCGTCAACTTCAATAAAACTGGCCTTTTGGTTTGTTTGAGTGCTGACTTGCTATGGTGTATTTTTTTCTCTCTGTGAACAACACGTCCTACGGCCAACACTACCCACACAGGAGGTGTGTGCGTGACAGCTCCTCAGCTGCAGCAGGAGTCCAAGTGTGCACAGATTTCTTGTTGGGGTTTGTTGTTTGAAGTTTCTGTTTCGATGTAGGAAGCAATTGTGCCAACACGTGGTCCGAGTTATAGCACGGGACGAGAGCTCCCGAAGAGCGCCTGCCTCCTGCCCGATTCGACGGCTAAAATCATCACAGAACGAGAGGAGCCAACAGGAATGCAAGTCTCTTCCGGTGAGGAGCCTCCGACACAGCCCCCAGTACTGGGTGTGCAGAAAGAATCCTGTTCTACAGTTGTGGTGCGAAATGGCCTCCAGTCCTTGTCAAATGCTGGGTTTCTCTGGACTGCAGTCCCCTCCGCATTTGGATGATTGTGATTGGTGTTGCTGCAGCTGTGCTGTCCTGAGACTGACTGGTGTCAAGACCAGCTGTACTCTGGGATCAGCAGGGGCTAGTGGTGGTATGAATTGTGGCCTCTGTTTCTCAGGTGTAACAAGTGTCTGATTACTCTGTTCTGTATGTTTACCAATAGTGGGTACTGGCCTAATTCAGCCCTGCACTCGCTGTTAGCTGTTTTTCTCTGCGCAAGGCGGATGTTTCTACAGATTGATTAGAGTTTCTACAGAGTGTACTCCTGGTCTGTGAGGGGACCCCACACTTCACTGCCGTATAGGGCAATGGGTTGGATTACACTTTCAGATATTTGGAGCCAAATTCTTGTTGGTGGGTTGACATTGAAGAGCCTCCTTCTTATTGCGTAGAAAGCCCTGAGTGCCTTCTCCCTCAGTGCCTTCACTGCCAGGTCAAAACTCCCAGAAGAGCTGATGGTGAGACCGAGATATGTGTAGCTGGATGTGTGCTCCAATGTGTTGTTGTTCAGTGTGAATTCTTACCCGTTTCCCTGAGGTCTGGCTTTCTCCTGGAAAACCATAACTCTGGTCTTGTCCAGATTGACTGGCAGTGCCCAGGTGTGACAGTCCTGCTCCAGCAGTGCCAGGCTCTGCTGTTCTGGGTCCAGATGGGCTGGCAGTGCCAGGCTCTGCTGTTCTGGGTCCAGATTGACTGGCAGTGCCCAGGTCTGACAGTCCTGCTCCAGCAGTGCCAGGCTCTGCTGTTCTGGGTCCAGATGGGCTGGCAGTGCCCAGGTGTGACAGTACTGCCCCAGCAGTGCCAGGCTCTGCTGTTCTGGGTCCAGTTTGGCTGGCAGTGCCCAGATGTGACAGTCCTGCTCCAGCAGTGCCAGGCTCTGCTGTTCTGGGTCCAGATGGGCTGGCAGTGACCAGGTCTGACAGTGCTGCTCCAGTAGTGCCAGGCTCTGCTGTTCTGGGTCCAGATGGGCTGGCAGTGCCCGGGTCTGACAGTGCTGCTCCAGCAGTGCCAGGCTCTGCTGTTCTGGGTCCAGATGGGCCATCAGAGCCCAGGTGTGAATGTGATGGGATGTGTGGCGGTTTGGTAGGAAGCCAGTCTGACTCTAATGCAGGACATTGTGCTCAGTAAGGAGGGCCGGTTATCAGATATTCAAGACTGAAGCCCCGGTACCTGTTGGGGTCGAGTCTGTCTCCATTCTTACAGACGGGCGTGATCAGTCCTTGATTCCAGGCCTCAGGGAAACAGCCGGCCGTCAGGACGAGGTTGAGGAGTTTGAGCAGGCTTTGCTGCAGGTCTGAGCTGCAGTTGGGTCAAGCGTTGTTGACTGTGTCTTGGCTACAGGCCTTTCGTGGTCTGAGAGTTGTCTGTTTGTGTATGTGCCTATCTTCTTTAGGGTGTGCATTTAGTGTCTAACCATCTCACAGTACCTGAGGCGCAGCTCAGAGTGGTGTGGTGTTGTTTTAGTTCTGGTAGTTCTCTTCAGTTGTTTCTGCACTCTGTATCAAACCATTTGATATTGTTTCTGAGTGTGTTTCATATGAATGTAGTCATTTTGATTTTAAGGCTAGTTTCTCAAAAACATGGTTTAAATTTATGAACGATTTGTTGGTTTGATACAGAGCGTTTTGAAATGTAAGGGATCAAGTAATGGGTTTATTTACTGCTGAAAAGAGAAGAAAGAAAAAAAAGAAATGAGACAATTAGCTTGTAATGAGTTTATAACAACAGTAATTAGATTCCTGCAAGCACTCTTTTCATTGTCCAACAACTGAAAGCTTTTAGGTATAAAGGAAGGGTCCTCTAATATTTGATGTGTGAGATTGTCGTTCTATTGGAGATGTTAGTGAGTCTGAGGATTTGTGTTAATATGACAATACTGCTACTACTATTAATAATACAGCATGGCAAGACTTCTTTCAGTCATTTCCCACCCCTCCACCTCAGTGAATCACACATGTTAAACTTCCATCTCGTGTTCCAGATCAGACATGAGCAATCCTATATTACAAATACTTACCACCAGACAATTTAACCAGACAATAATTTAAGCAATTATTAATTCAACAGAAGCAGCAGGACGAGTAAAGTGCCCCTCTGATGGCCGGTCCGTGGAATTAAACTGGAAAATTTCTTAGAAATGATTATTCTTACAATAATGTGCCAATGGCGCCGCTTGGTGGTCATTCAGCAAAATTTCACCGAAAGTTTTTTTAATTAAAATACCGTTAGTAATGTTCGTATTAATACGTTATTTTAATTTTAAATATATTTAAGCATTTTCAACAGCAAAGAATGCAAAGAATACATTGCATTGCAAACAAGAGTAATGAATGAATGAAGGAATGTATTGTACATGGATACAAAATACAAAATAAATACAATAAACCCATAATTAAAATAACATTCAAAAGGCGCGAGTCGATGACGTCAGAAGGAAGTCGCCCACAGGGCGTATGGGTAATGTAGTTTCTGTAGTTCTCTGGCCCGCACTGCCCACATGTTTCGGTGATTTGATTGAACATCAGAATTAATTATATTGTACCATTTCAGCGTGTTTATCGTGTCATGGATTTCCATGACTGTCTTGTGGGTTCTCTTGTGTGTCATGTTTATTTTAGTGGGTGGCAGTGCTGGGGCCCTGAACTGTAATCATTCGTGTTACTCATCATCATTGTTACTGTGACCCTCCTGGGAGGAGTGGACCTTTGTAAGATTCCTGTCCTGGCAAGCAGCAGGTGACAGTTTGCTGTCCGACTCAATTACACCTCCGCTACCTCATTTCACCTCTTTCACCAGGCTGTAAAGGGGGTTGTGATAGTATGGGGTCTTTCTCTTTAACAACCTCAAACCGCAGGAAAGAAATGCTTCATTTATAAGATTGAAATATAACCAGAAAGTATAAAAATAGCTATTTGTGTGTATCATGTCAGAAATATTTGTTTTTATTTTAAAAGAATTTAGAAGAGAAATATGATTAATAAGGCAGTAGAATCCATTTAAACTGTCATTTTCCTGTTTAGGTTGGAAAGTTTAATTTGATCAAGTCCACTTGAGTGCCTAAGCAACTGTTTGGGTAGTTTGGCTGGTGTGGTGGTGCTCTCCAAATACCTGATCCAAACGGACAGAGAGACAAAGTGAGAAAGAAAAGGTGTAAATAACAGACATATCATATGCAGAATACAGTAATGTGCTGTTCAGCACAGTGACCTAGAGTGAAGATGGAAATCAGTCATTCTAGTGCTCTCAATGGTTTTCCATTACAAACGGACCAGGGCTTCCTGAGACACAGGCAGTTGGAGTTATATAGAGTTAGAGGTTGTTTTCACGGCACCAGCCGACTAAAGCAGAGACCTCCTTCCACTCCAGAATTTTTTTTTTATTTGGGTGGGATCATCTGGAGTCTTGATTCCTTTCACGGAGTCAGCAGTAGATACACAGCTGTTAGCATAGGAGGAGTACAGAAGAGGTGACAGCAGTGCTGGGGACCCTGGTATCTCTTCCACTGAGGACCCTCTGGCACAACCAGAAGTGTGAAATTGAAATTGTTTGGAAGGAATGGGAAGCTAAAGGCAGAGTCACAATCTCTGATTCATGTAATCAAAACAGTAAGTTCTTTCCTCAGGCAGCTTCGTTAGAACATTTTAAATAGATGTAAAAGTGTATTTACAGACTATATCAGCCCTTATCTTTATTAACCTGGTTTAATCTTTTTTTCAGAAGTGTAAATATATTATACTATGTACCCCTGATGGTATTATTAATGTGCTATAAATATACTCTTGTTTGTATTGTATCTATTTTTATTGCTACCATAAAAAGTTAAAAAGAACTGCACTTTCGAGAAATGTCCACTGGGCGGCGACAGAGATACACGAGTCTATGGCGGCGAGTCCAATAGCGCCTCTGTACAGATCCTCGTTGTGCAGAGATTGAAAATCAATACAGATGATAACTGTGACGTTTGTGACAGCAACTCTGAAAGATAACGTAAAGAAGGAAACTAATATTGACATTACTTTTAAAGAAGTTAAATAATACTACATTTTAAACCTATTGAAAGTAATATGAAAATATCGTTTGTATTTAAAAAAATATGATACTTCATAATAATTAACGAAATGCTGTGAGAGGAGACCCATGTTTAAACACTTGAAAACGGATGTAAATGCGTCTGTACAGACAATTTGAAACATGTACGGACCTCATCTGATTTTGTTTACTATTAAACAAGATTACTTGTTTAATCTTTTTCCATAACATGTACATTTATTATCGTATGTACCCCTGACTATACTCTGTGTTATATGTATTCTTGTTTTTATGGCATGTATTGTTGTTATAATTAAAAATAAAAAGACGCGAATCGATTACGTCAAAAGGAAGTCGCCACAGGGCTTGTGGGAAATGTAGTCTTTATAGTGCTCTGGACTGCGCTCCGCACGTGTTCGGCAGATTTGATTGAGCATCAGAATTAATTATACAATGTCAGTGTATTTACCGTGTCGCGGATTTCTATGTCTGTCTTACAAGACGGACTCGGCAGGAGCTGTTCCTTGCTCTCCGGAGTTAAGCTGCTCTGGGAAGAGACGAGCAAATCTTCAGACTCTTTGTAAATGAGACATCATGACAGCTGTGCCGACCTGCTCTTTATTGACCTGTTGAACCTGTTTGTGTAAAAAGCAGGAGTCTTGTGTACCCCTGATTGTGTTATGTGTACTCTAGTGTGTTTGCAGCGCTCGTCCTGCCTGGTTTATCAACTCGACACAGAAACAAAACCCACTGCCGTCGTGTCTGTGGGTTTCTGAGCTCTCTTGTCTTGTTTGCAAAATTTTCTCCGGTGTTTATTTTACTTTGTTAAATAAAACGTGGTTGCCGGGGCAACGGAGCTGCAGTAGTTGTTGCCGGGGCGGGTCTGACCTCCAGCAGGTCAACAGGCGGCTTTTTTAATCTAATCTGCGAGAAAAACAGAAACTTAAGAAACTTTAGTCTAAAAAGCGCTGGCTGGAGTATTTTGTGGAAGAAACGGTGACTCGCAGGCTGTGGGACAGGACTATCAGGGACACATCAGCGCTGGACACCAGCCTCACACCGCTGGGCTCACTGCACTATGAGCGAGTCCGTCGGCGCCTCCTCCTGCTGGGGTGTGTTACCTAGGCTGCTGTCTGTGTGGAGTCTGCATGCTCTGCCCCTGTTCTCATGGGTCTGGTGTCCTGGGGTGCTGTGTGTGTGGAGTCTGCATGCTCTGCCCCTGTTCTCATGGGTCTGGTTTCCTGGGGTGCTGTCTGTATAGAGTCTGCATGCTCTGCCCCTGTTCTCATGGGTCTGGTGTCCTGGGGTGCTGTGTGTGTGGAGTCTGCATGCTCTGCCCCTGTTCTCATGGGTCTGGTTTCCTGGGGTGCTGTCTGTATGGAGTCTGCATACTCTGCCCCTGTTCTCATGGGTCTGGTTCCTGGGGTGCTGTCTGTGTGGAGTCTGCATGCTCTGCCCCTGTTCTCATGGGTCCTGTTCCTGGGGTGCTGTCTGTGTGGAGTCTGCATGCTCTGCCCCTGTTCTCATGGGTCTGGTTTCCTGGGGTGCTGTCTGTGTGGAGTCTGCATGCTCTGCCCCTGTTCTCATGGGTCTGGTTTCCTGGGGTGCTGTCTGTATGGAGTCTGCATGCCCTGCCCCTGTTCTCATGGGTTCAGTTTCCTGGGGTGCTGTCTGTGTGGAGTCTGCATGCTCTGCCCCTGTTCTCATGGGTCCTGTTCCTGGGGTGCTGTCTGTCTGGAGTCTGCATGCTCTGCCCCTGTTCTCATGGGTCCTGTTCCTGGGGTGCTGTCTGTGTGGAGTCTGCATGCTCTGCCCCTGTTGTCATGGGCCCTGTTCCTGGGGTGCTGTCTGTGTGGAGTCTGCATGCTCTGCCCCTGTTGTCATGGGTCCTGTTCCTGGGGTGCTGTCTGTGTGGAGTCTGCATGCTCTGCCCCTGTTCTCATGGGTCTGGTTTCCTGGGGTGCTGTCTGTGTGGAGTCTGCATGCTCTTCCCCTGTTCTCATGGGTTCGGTTTCCTGGGGTACTGTCTGTGTGGAGTCTGCATGCTCTGCCCCTGTTCTCATGGGTCTGGTGTCCTGGGGTGCTGTCTGTGTGGAGTCTGCATGCTCTGCCCCTGTTCTCACGGGTCTGGTGTCCTGGGGTGCTGTCTGTGTGGAGTCTGCATAATCTGCCCCGTTCTCATGGGTTCAGTTTCCTGGGGTGCTGTCTGTGTGGAGTCTGCATGCTCTGCCTGTGTTCTCATGGGTCCTGTTCATGGGGTGCTGTCTGTGTGGAGTCTGCATGCTCTGCCCCTGTTCTCATGGGTCCTGTTCCTGGGGTGCTGTCTGTGTGGAGTCTGCATGCTCTGCCGCTGTTCTCATGGGTCTGGTTTCCTGGGGTGCTGTCTGTGTGGATACCTGGTGAAGAGACCCAGTGAGTGTTTGTGTGGCCAGCTGCGTCAACTTCAATAAAACTGGCCTTTTGGTTTGTTTGAGTGCTGACTTGCTATGGTGTATTTTTTCTCTCTGTGAACAACACGTCCTACGGCCAACACTACCCACACAGGAGGTGTGTGCGTGACAGCTCCTCAGCTGCAGCAGGAGTCCAAGTGTGCACAGATTTCTTGTTGGGTTTTGTTGTTTGAAGTTTCTGTTTGTATGTAGGAAGCAATTGTGCCATCGCGTGGTCCGAGTTATAGCACGGGACGAGAGCTCCCGAAGAGCGCCTGCCTCCTGCCCGATTCAACGTCTAAAATCATCACAGAACGGTGAGGAGCCTCTGACACAGCCCCCAGTACTGGGTGTGCAGAAAGAATCCTATTGTACAGTTTTGGTGTGAAATGGCCTCCAGTTCTTGTAACATGATGGGTTTCTCTGGACTGCAGTCCCAGTGCACTCCGCTTTGGATTTGCAGTGGTGTTTTCTACAATGGAAAACCCTTTGTTTGTACAGAATGGAAATGGCAGTCTGCATGTTTTAATAATCTAATGTGATCATGTACTACAGCTTAAACACTGAGCCAGGTGACGTTTGATTCTAAAAGATTTCTCTATCATTTCAGCGGCGCCTTGTCTGCGGCAGCCCGGCAGCTCCTCCTCCCTTCCAGCTGAGACTCTTCCCTCTCCAGAGGTGGGTTAGTGCTCTCAGGTCATCTTCTCTCACACAGCTGCGGGGCAGAAACGCTACTTCCACTGGGCAGAGAGCAGACGGGCAGTGGGAAGGGCAGCCCTGTGTTTGGGGATCAGGGCTGTCCCTGCTGAGGGATGCTTTCAGAGCCAAAGCAACTGGCTGGGTTATGAACTTTATGGTGTGATCCAAATAAGACATAAAAAGACAGAGAATGAGAAAGAAATAGTATTGCATGTATCTAATCAAAATAGTCTCTTTCAGACAAAACAAATATTGAACAAAAACTTAGTTGCAACACACTGCACTACACTTTCTTCTAGGCTGACATTACCGATAGTTTGTGCTGTCTTCCTTTCAGTCTGCAGGGTGTGCATCGTTTTCCTCAGCTCCCTACACGAGGAATCAGTTTCTCCTGCCCTGGTTTCACTCCTTTATATCTCACAATCTTCTGCAGCTCCTGGAGGCTGACGACATGTTTGCTGTTTCTGAAAAATTGCTGACTGGCTCATCAGCACAATTGCTGATTCAAAATCCTTTACTCACATGTTGCCTTAGCCTCTGTATCACAGAGATGTGTGCTTTTCTGGGTTGGATAGATCGATAGTGTGCTTTTGCTCAGTTGCTCTGCTCAATGCGTGGTCTTTTAACTCCGGCTGGGTACGAGCACCTCACTCTCCACACGGCTTTCCAAGGCTCTGTCATCGTGTGTGAGGATATTGTGTAGCTCGTGAAACAGTTCCCCCATTTGAGCCCTGGATTTACTGGGTACTTGAATACCTGAATCTTGCCGTCAGTCCTGATCACCTTGTTTTTGTTCTGCAAGGACAAGGCACCTCCCCAGCACTGAACACAAACTGATACTGGCGGGTTGATTGTGTTGTGGAAAAATCGGGCTGTGGTGTGAGTTTGTGTCTGTGGGGGTGAGGTGTCCCCTGCAGCGCAAACAAACATGCAGACTCCACACAGACAGCACCCCTGGAATCAAACCCAGGGCCCTGGTGCTATGAGGCAGCGATGCTAATCACTGTGCCGCAGTGTTGCCCCCTTTGAAAATGTCTGACTTCCGTTTAATTTGACGTCACAAGCTTATAAATGGTCTCACAACGTTTGTCTCATCTCAGGTTTCTCTGACCAGGCCCAAGGACCTGTAGTCACTGACAGCTTCTGCAGTCTGACGGTTCATTTCAGTAGGCTGGAGGGATGGCGCAATTATCCTCAAATCAGTGAGTATTGTTTTGCTCTTGTAACATGAAACATCAAAGAGAAGTCAACAGACTATTCCGTGAAACTGTTCAGACTGGCCCGTGGTGATTTTCTGGGTCCTTTAGTAAGCTGACCGGGACTGTGTCATCGACACACTTTGTGAGAAGCCAGTCTATGTGTTTGCTCTTGTGATCATTCGTGAACGAATGTAAGAGAGTGTAAGAGAGGGAGAAGATTCGGCCCTGGAGTGATCCAGTTTTCTATTTAACAACCTCAAACTGCAGGAGAGAAATGCTTCATTTCTAAGATGGAAATATAATCAGAAAGTATAATTAGCCATTTGTGTATATCATGTCAAAAAATGTTTTATATATAAAAAGAATTTAGTAGAGACATTTGCTTAATAAGGCAGTAGAATAAATGTTGTGATGCTGGTGTGATGGTGCTCTCCAACAAACTGATACAAATGGACAGAGAGACAAAGTGAGAAAGAAAATGTATACATAACAGACATATATGCAGAATACAATACAGAGCTGTAAAGTACAGTACCCTAGAGTGAAGATGGAAATCATTCATTCTGGCGCAGAAGAAGTGAATCTGCTCTCAATGGTTTTCCTGTACAAATGGAACACGTTGTGAATTCTACATAATTCACAGGAAACAAAATAAACAACTCATTCACTCCCCTGCTGTCCGTGACCCAGAGCTCAGTAATCATTTCACTACTGAAGATCATGCAGTTTTTAATGCTTTTCATTTTAACATCCTACTTGTTAATATTTCCTCTTAGATGAGAATATTCTCTTCGGCGTGTCTTTACAACTCTTCTCTTATTGCTCCTCTTGTCAGTAATCCGGTGTGAAAGCTCTCTCTGTCGGAATCAATGTCTTACCTCTCCGTCTTGTGTTTCAGGTCTCCTCTGGCTGCTGACCCTGCCGTCAGGACAGAACACATCCCGCACTGACCACACTGCTGGGTTTACTGTATGTGACAATCAAGAGCTTGAGCAACACATCTAATGTGATCTCTGCACGCTTCCCGAGGAGCAGAGATGATAAGGTCTGTGTCTGTTCCCGAGTCTTTGCGAGAGGCCTGTTTAGTCTGTCACCGAGATGATTTTAGATGCCTGTGAGTCGTGCCCACTGAAAAATGAAATAGTGCAGCACAATGAGACTTCAAGCAAAGATCTCATTAGCCCCTTCTGTGAATTGGTATCTCGCAAGAGATCTTCCATCTCTTTGAAAGTTTCACAGCTTTGACCTCTAGATTAGAAATGACACCAATTGCACATGGGTCCAGCAACGTTCTATATAGTGCACATCACCATCGGGATGAAAAACAAAAATCCCCAGTGGGAGTCCAGTCTTTCCCTGCTACGCAAATTGCTTTTCGTTAGGTGAGATCGCAAGTTCTTATTGGAGAATGTTGTACAGTTTCTTAATGCAATAGGGCGAGTAAGACTGAAGTTCCCCCCGTGTTGGCCGATCAGTGGAACGAAACTGAAAAAAGCTCCTTGAAACTGTGATTCATACACTTATACACTGGCTCAGCATGGTGCTCACCTGCTGTCCTTGGGTGTCTGCTGAAATTTGATTTTTTTTCAGGAGCACTGTGACCCAGAGCTCAATAATCATTTCAGCTACTGAAGATCATTCACTTTTTAATGCTTTTCATTTTAGCATCCTACTTGTTAGTATTTCCTCTTAGGTGAGAATACTCTGGTACTTTTCTGGGTCTTAGTTGAGTGAGCTTTATTAGAATAATTGAACAATACTTTCACCTCCACATAACACTCATAGATTTTTCCAGGGTTAAATATGGGAGCCACGTTTCTTACATGTATCCTTTTGTAAGTTGATTCACAAAGCTTTCACCGCCTCCACTGCAGTGAATCACTTTGTTTAGCAAGTGATCAGGTGGAACAGTTTAATTTCTTCCTGCAAATAATGCCTTTTCCTTTTTCATCCCATTCAAGTCTCCGTCCTAGTTAAAGTCATTTTGATGTAGAACGGCAGTGGTCCAGTTGAAAGGTTCAAGGTTTCACTGTGTTTTAGAGTGCAGATAAAGAAGATAATAGGAGAGGAAACTGGAAAAGCCGTGACTCTGTCATTCCATTCAATTCAATTTATTTTCATATAGCGCCTTTCACAACAAGGTTGCCCCAAGGCGCTGAACAATGCAGGTAAATATACATTTTGTGAATACAGAACTGAAGACAATGGAGGAAAGGAACCAAAGACTCCTCAGTAAGGAGAATAAAATCCTCTAGGGGTCCAAGGTCAACTGGCTGCCCAACCCCTTTGGGCATGCTAACATTATATCATTAAAAAAAAAGAAAGAAATGAATGCGGGTATTAATCCATCCATCCATCACGTCGTCTGTATGTCAGTACCCCATGCAGGTCTCTGCAGACCAGCAGAATCCTCCTAAACGACAGTTGTATCCATGATGCCCCTCTTGGATCCATGGCACTGATGCAGCATTCAACTCACATGGTGCCCAGCCCAGGACAGACAGGCCTCTGAAACTATGCTGTGTACAGTATTTCTCCTCTGCAGCATCCCTGCGAGGCAGGACAGGTGCCTGACCTCTGAGAGCCTTGTAAGTAAGTAGAAGGAGTTTGAAGTCCGCCCTGTACCTGAGAGGAAGCCAATGAAGAGAGAGAAGTATGGGGGTTATGTGGTCATTCTTTCTGCTCCAAGTAACAATTCTAGCTGCTGCATTCTGTAAGTATTCAAACTCTTTGCTGTGACAAATCTAACGTACTTTAGGCAGACAAAACAACCTTAAAAAGCCACATGATTTTTAAGTAGTCTGTCTGTGTGTAGTAACAGTGGTTCACATTATTTCAGAACGTATACTCCCGTCTCTGTAACTTTCCTCAGTCAGCTAGTGAACATTCTGTATTTACACCACGAATGCACTACTTTGTCTCGCGCGCGGTCACACTGGCCGTCCACAGGCACGGGCAGGAGCAGGGAACACGAGGCCGCTCTGTAGTGCCCCTGTGGCTCTCCAGCAGAGGGGAGCACTTTGCTCAACAGCCCTGAGCCGAAGGACCCAGTGATAAAGCTGAAAATCTGGCAAGTCCCCCAGTCTCCCTGGGGCGCTGAAGAGGATTTCATCTGATGCTGAGGTTCCTGTAACTCAACACAAAATTGAACACGGCGAGTTATGAGTTTGTGAAGAAGTGACAGCGGAACAATGTCAAACAGGAAGTTAACCTACAGGAAAGAATGAATGGAATCTCTGATATTCAAGCACGCAGTGTGACATCCACTGTCTATTCAAATCTACTCTGCAAGTCTTACCATTCTTTTTCATACACCGTCTCCTGGTTATTGTTTTGTGAGTGCTTGAACTGTTTCTCAGTAGAAATAAGACCGATAACTCACTGCTTCAGGATGCACACTATCGTCGGTGAAACCTGTGGTGTAAGCAAGCGAAAAGAGACAGATCCTTCTAAAACACAGAGGCCATCGGCAGGGCAGAAACACTCTGCAACAGGTAGGAGCTGTGGAGCCGTGATTCCCCCGAGCCAGAGCCCTCGTCCTCCCTCGACAGCGAACTGAGCTCCAGCGACTAGAGCAGCTACCTGCCGTTGTGGGACCTCCTGCAGATTGGGAACGGGTAAGGCAATTCGACACGAGCCCACTCCTCTTCCCACTGCTTACACCCCTATAACAAATAGTTTCAGGGTATTCAAGTACAGGATAAAGAGATGACAGGTGTTCCCAATTGGCTGAGGATACAACTCTCTCTCTGAGAAAGCACACAGAGGTGGACAAAGCAATTAAATGCCTTTACAAGTCATTTCCTCTGTTTCTGGTCTTTCTTTACATATCAGAAAAGTGAACTGGTGGCTGTTGGAAAGTGTCTGCTCCGTACATAATATACATGTAAAAGATGTGATTAAATATCTTGGTATTAAGATTTTCAAAAAGGTGATTTTGTGATTTGTGATTTGATGTTCTCTACCTTAGTAAAATAAAAAAAAAACTTTATTCATGGTTGCTATTTGTCAAACACGGGCAGAAGGAGGCCTAAATGCTACAGGGTTTAGAGCATCTAATACCGATACCGACAGTATTATTTACAAAATTAAGCAAAGTAGGTGATGTATGTTTCCCTAATTTAATCACTCAGGAACTACGTATTGATGCTTTTAAGAAACTAACAGTAGCCCATCAGAAACTATGGAAGAATTTACAACCTTTATTAGACTACAAGGAAAACAATTTAGTTATACTTGTACTAATAAATACTTCAGATCCCTCTCGCAATCTCACAATATCTTGTCAAACTATTTTGGAGCACCTCTTTGGGGAAAGTGAGTGGAATCAAACATGACTATTGTCAAACAGATTTTGTATGAATAATAAGGTTAAGGCGTCAGTACAAAATTGTACATTGAATCGACCCGGTAAAGATACACAGTGTGCATAGATTTAAAAGTAATATAGATGATAATTGTCTTTCTCAAAGCAGCCCAGAAACCTTACGTTTGATTTTGTTTTTTCTGTTGTTAAAACACTCTGAACAGATCGGTAAAATGGTGTAAAGAAGGCTTCTAATTCTGACATTTCCTGTAGACAAATTGATGTTATTTTACTGCTCAATACTGCTGAACCGAATCTAAAATATAATGTATCATTGGCTTAATCATTATACTTGCTCGTTATGAGATGTAGAAATAGCCTAAAGATGAGAAATAATCGAAAATTGAATAATTAGACCGTATGTCGTAGTAGCAGATTGTACTTCTCGCCTACTTGATGTGGTCGAGCAACTCCACAATCGCCATACAATCCGTCCGTTCTCATGCTCTGACTTTCAGGTTGGGCAGTGGAATGGATTCCAGGGCAAACTCGTTCTTGTTTGATTATCCGTGTGAAATCTCGCCCAATATAACAGGTAAGCTCATGCACTGAAATGATGCGCTTCCAAATTAAAGCGACACGCATTTGAATAATTCAAAATACACACGAGGGAACGTCTCCAAACCATGTCTAAGTATCACAACATGAAAGCTGTGCGTACCTTATCTTTATTTGACTGTATAATGTACTCCAGTGATCTGTAACGTAGTCTTGCGTGCATCGTAAAGGATCCGGATTTCCGGCTACGGAAAACCCGGAGTGGATCGGCCTTCCACCGGATCCGGACTTCCGGCTACGGAAAACCCGGAGTGGATCGGCCTCCCACTGGATCCGGACTGCCGGCTACGGAAAACCCGGAGTGGATCGGCCTTCCACTGGATCCGGACTGCCGGCTACGGAAAACCCGGAGTGGATCGGCCTTCCACTGGATCCGGACTGCCGGCTACGGAAAACCCGGAGTGGATCGGCCTTCCACTGGATCCGGACTGCCGGCTACGGAAAACCCGGAGTGGATCAGCCTTCCACTGGATCCGGACTGCCGGCTAAGGAAAACCCGGAGTGGATCGGCCTTCCACTGGATCCGGACTGTGAGCAGCTTTTGTCCAATCGGCGCTGAGATTTCAGCAGGAGGCGGGAGACAGGCTCTTGTCCAGTCACACAGCTTCAGTCCCGGGACTTTTCCGAATTCCGGCGGGCGGTGACACTTCCGAGAAATGTCCACTGGGTGGCGACAGAGATACACGAGTCCACGGAGCTGAGTCTCAAAGCGCTATCGGAAAGACTTGAAATCGGAAAGAAATACATTTGTTACGTTTTAATCCCATCGAAAAGGAAGATGAAAATATCGTTTGTATTTTAAAACATTATTATACTTGCGCAACATAATTATTAAGGGAATGGTGTGAGAGGAGACCGTGTTTGAACAGTTTAAGACGGATGTAAAGACATTTTATTTCAGAATGTCTTTCTGAAATGTGTCTGTTTCTGTGTTGTAAGAACGTTGAAGCATGGACGGGCCTTATCTGCATTTACCTTGTTGAATCTTTTTTTCCATAAAATGTACATGTATTATTTCATGTATCCTGACAATACGACTGCTTCGTTACGTTTTCTTGTAGTTTTTGGTCTCATAAAAAATACAAAAGTATGAGTCGATGACGTCAAAATGGTGTCGCCCACAGGGCTTATGGGTAATGTAGTCTCTGTAGTTCACTGGGCTGCCCTGCCCATGTGTTTCGCTGATTTCATTGAACATTAGAATGAATTATATTAATACAATTTCAGCGTATTTATCGTGTCTTGTATTTCTTTGTCTCTCTTATGTGTTCCCTTGTGTGTATGTTTTCTTGTATTTCACTTGTCTGCGGCGCTGGTTAATCGACCCGGCACATAAAGCAAACCCACTGTCCTCGTGTTTCTTAGCTCCCGTAGTGTTTGCAAACTTTTCTCCTGTGTTTATTTTACTTTGTCAATAAAACGTGGTTGCCGGGGAAACGGTGCTGCAGAAGTTGGTGCGAGCTGACCTCTAGGAGGTAAACAGTCGGCTTTTGTAATCTAATCAGCGAGCAAAGCAGAAACGTTAGTCTAAAAAGCGCTGGCTGGAGTATTTTGTGGACATTATGCAGAAGAAAAGGAAGAAACGGTGAGTCGCAGGCTGTCGGTAAATATCAGCGCTGGACACCAGCCTCACACCGCTGGGCTCACTGCACCATGAGCGAGTCCGTCGGCGCCTCCTCCTGCTGGGGTGTGTTGCTGCAGGAGTGAGGAGTCTCCGGTCTCCGGTCGCGTCATGATCTGCAAGTGGAGGTGAGAGACGGCGGCGCAGTGGGTGGCAGCGCTGGGAGCCTGGATTTAGTTCCTGGGGTGCTGTGTGTGTGGAGTTTGCATGCTCTGCTCATGTTCTCGTGGCTCCAGTTTTCTGGGGTGCAAAATTCTGTTTATTTCACAAGACGGACCCGGGCAGCAGCATGTGTCTGCAGCGCTCATCCTGCCTGCATGTTTGCAAACTTTTCTCCTGTGTTTATTTTACTTTGTTAAATAAAACGTGGTTGCTGGGGAAACGGTGCTGCAGAAGTTGTTTCGATCTGACCTCCGGGAGGGAGACAGCTGGCAAAGCCGAAACTTAAGTCTAAAAGGCGCTGGCTGGAGTATTTTGTGGACATTTTGCGGAAGAAAAGGAAGAAGCGGTGAGTCGCAGGCTGTGTGACAGGACTGTCGGGGAAATGTAAGCGCTGGGCTGAGCGAGTCCGTCGGCGCCTCCTCCTGCAGGAGTGAGGAGTCTCCGGTCTCCGGTCGCGTCCTGATCTGCATGTGGAGGTGAAAGGCTGAGAGACGGCGCACATGCTCTGCACATGTTCTCATGTGTCTGGTTTCCTGGAGTGCTGTCTGTGTGGAGTTTGCATGCTCTGCTCATGTTCTCAAGGGTTTCCTGCCGCTTCTGCAGTCCAGTGTTGGTGAGTCTGTCGGGTTGATTGTGTTGTGGTGTGAGTGTGCCCTAAAGGGGTTTTAATAGTATGGGGTTTGTGTGTTCACTTGTGTGCAGACCACTGGAGAGACCGGTTGTTTTTTGCCAGGCAGACTAATGGCTGCATATTCAATTCCAGCTACTGATGTTGCCAAACCAGCAAGTGGGACAGTGTTTGAAAACCCTTTCAATGAAAGGTTTGTAGAACAGTGTTGCTATTGTTCTGTTTAATTCGAGGTCACCAAGCTTATAAATGGTCTCACAACGTTTGTCTCTTTTCAGGTTTCTCCGACCCGGAGAGTGAACAAAGAAGTGATAAGGGCCCATAACACCTAAGCTCGGCACTCTCACACTCTTCAGCCACACGAGCTTCCTCCTGGTAAAATACTGGGCAAGCCCCTTTCTGACAGGGACAGTGGAAAACCCCCTGAGGGAGATGGGCTGAGGGGAGGAATAAAACCATCTGAGCCGGAACGGAGCACGCTCCCGATTCCCACCAGACCTGGGAGACGACACAGGCAGCACAAGGGAAGCTGCGGCGCGCGAGTTCGCGGAGGCAAGGACCGATTGACGACCACGGGAGACAGTGGCATCGGAACAGAGGTACTGTACAGAGACTTTTAATACCTGAAGGCAAGGAGCGAGAAACCGGCCCGGCTAGCCGCTCCAAACTGAGGGAAATGGAATACAGTTTGCGGGAGGATTTCTAGTGGAACCTGAACGGAGTCTGGGGAAATGGGACCGGCCTCTCGTTCACTGGGGCCATCAAAGACTTTACAGGTACGAAGAAGAATCGTTCGAGTGGCCACTCTTCGGTACTTGACAGAAAAGACTGCCGTCCCTCTGGATTCATTATGACCCTTGGAAGGACCTTTTGTTGCTGCTGTTTTCGTTGTGTCTTTGGCTGGTGGTGAATGTGGATAGAAAATAAAAAGGTCACTTATACGATACACATGCTTGTCGCTGGTCTGTGTGGGCATTGGTGGATCTGGGAGATCAACAGAACCTGTGGTAATGGAGAGGGGCCCTAGCACCCTGTTTGCACTGCTAGGTGCCGTAGTCATATATGAGGCAGGAAATAATTCTTGTTTGAGGGGTCACCTCACTGTGACACGAACGTGTTGGGAAGACGCGCCAGTTCTGACGTTAGTGCGACGGGTCTGTAGGCATTAAGGCAGGTTCTTGTGTCCTTTTTTGGAACAGGAACAATAACAGAAGATTTGAAGCAGTCTGGCACTGTGCACTGGGACAATGATTGCTTAAAAACGTCTGTAAAGATTGGAGCGAGTTGGCCAGCACAGGGCTGTAGTGTGGCTGGAGATACACAGTCAGGTCCTGCTGCCTTTTTACAGTTTTGCTTTTTGAATAGCCTTAACACATCCTGTTCTTTGCTTCACAGGGCATTCTCAAGACTTGCAAACGGCGTCAAGTCTTCGTGAGAGATTGAGTGTGAGTGGGTGTGGCACTCCAGTTGAGTGGGGGACAATAGCTCATCCCCAGGATGTGAATTATTTGGAGGAGTTGCGAGACTGCCATGGACAAGGTCGTTGGAGATCCTTTGTGTTTCAGACCTGCTGTAAAATGTGTTATCTGGTAGAGAGTGATCAAGATGTATCTGAGGGGATTTTCTTTTGGAATTGGTAACAGTTTGGAGACCTTTCCAGACAGATAAACAGTCTTTGTTAGCAAACAGTTGTTCTAGCTGTGGACAGGAGGGGAATCAAAAGGTAGAGAACACTATTTTTAGAGAAATGGCCCTAAAGGAACAAAGCATAGTGTAGGATGCCACTAGCTTAAGTCTTAACAGCACTGCATGAGAGGAGACGCCAGTGTCTATTTGTTCTGAGGGGTCCTCAGAAAGGTCAAAAGGTTGCAAACAGATAGGAGACTGGTTATATGCCTGAAGCTTAGCTAGAGGAACATAACATTGCTGGAATGCTGAGAGGGGAGGTTATCAGAGCCTAATGTTATTGCGAAAAATGGCAACTAGGTATAGAAGATCTGATGAATGTCTGTCCTGTGAATTGTTAAGGGTTTCATGTAATTGTGTGTCCAAGTAGTCCGGACTGCTGTGCTATGTGTTGTTTGTCTTGTGAATTTTCTGTTTTACACCTATTGTATCCATAGTGGTACGGGCCAAATCCTATTTAAAGGGTGTTGCGAGCACTGGGGTTTGTTGGGAGTGGTAAGTTAGGAGTCTGGAAATGAGAGCAAGGTGCGAGTGGATATAATAAAAAGATTGTTCCTTTATTTTGTTTCTGATACCTGGTGAAGAGACGCAGTGAGTGTTTGTGTGGCCAGCTGCGTCAACTTCAATAAAACTGGCCTTTTGGTTTGTTTGAGTGCTGACTTGCTATGGTGTATTTTTTTCTCTCTGTGAACAACACGTCCTACGGCCAACACTACCCACACAGGAGGTGTGTGCGTGACAGCTCCTCAGCTGCAGCAGGAGTCCAAGTGTGCACAGATTTCTTGTTGGGGTTTGTTGTTTGAAGTTTCTGTTTCGATGTAGGAAGCAATTGTGCCAACACGTGGTCCGAGTTATAGCACGGGACGAGAGCTCCCGAAGAGCGCCTGCCTCCTGCCCGATTCGACGGCTAAAATCATCACAGAACGAGAGGAGCCAACAGGAATGCAAGTCTCTTCCGGTGAGGAGCCTCCGACACAGCCCCCAGTACTGGGTGTGCAGAAAGAATCCTGTTCTACAGTTGTGGTGCGAAATGGCCTCCAGTCCTTGTCAAATGCTGGGTTTCTCTGGACTGCAGTCCCCTCCGCATTTGGATGATTGTGATTGGTGTTGCTGCAGCTGTGCTGTCCTGAGACTGACTGGTGTCAAGACCAGCTGTACTCTGGGATCAGCAGGGGCTAGTGGTGGTATGAATTGTGGCCTCTGTTTCTCAGGTGTAACAAGTGTCTGATTACTCTGTTCTGTATGTTTACCAATAGTGGGTACTGGCCTAATTCAGCCCTGCACTCGCTGTTAGCTGTTTTTCTCTGCGCAAGGCGGATGTTTCTACAGATTGATTAGAGTTTCTACAGAGTGTACTCCTGGTCTGTGAGGGGACCCCACACTTCACTGCCGTATAGGGCAATGGGTTGGATTACACTTTCAGATATTTGGAGCCAAATTCTTGTTGGTGGGTTGACATTGAAGAGCCTCCTTCTTATTGCGTAGAAATTCCTGAGTGCCTTCTCCCTCAGTGCCTTCACTGCCAGGTCAAAACTCCCAGAAGAGCTGATGGTGAGACCGAGATATGTGTAGCTGGATGTGTGCTCCAATGTGTTGTTGTTCAGTGTGAATTCTTACCCGTTTCCCTGAGGTCTGGCTTTCTCCTGGAAAACCATAACTCTGGTCTTGTCCAGATTGACTGGCAGTGCCCAGGTGTGACAGTCCTGCTCCAGCAGTGCCAGGCTCTGCTGTTCTGGGTCCAGATGGGCTGGCAGTGCCAGGCTCTGCTGTTCTGGGTCCAGATTGACTGGCAGTGCCCAGGTCTGACAGTCCTGCTCCAGCAGTGCCAGGCTCTGCTGTTCTGGGTCCAGATGGGCTGGCAGTGCCCAGGTGTGACAGTACTGCCCCAGCAGTGCCAGGCTCTGCTGTTCTGGGTCCAGTTTGGCTGGCAGTGCCCAGATGTGACAGTCCTGCTCCAGCAGTGCCAGGCTCTGCTGTTCTGGGTCCAGATGGGCTGGCAGTGACCAGGTCTGACAGTGCTGCTCCAGTAGTGCCAGGCTCTGCTGTTCTGGGTCCAGATGGGCTGGCAGTGCCCGGGTCTGACAGTGCTGCTCCAGCAGTGCCAGGCTCTGCTGTTCTGGGTCCAGATGGGCCATCAGAGCCCAGGTGTGAATGTGATGGGATGTGTGGCGGTTTGGTAGGAAGCCAGTCTGACTCTAATGCAGGACATTGTGCTCAGTAAGGAGGGCCGGTTATCAGATATTCAAGACTGAAGCCCCGGTACCTGTTGGGGTCGAGTCTGTCTCCATTCTTACAGACGGGCGTGATCAGTCCTTGATTCCAGGCCT
Organism: Lepisosteus oculatus; assembly: GCF_040954835.1. Classification (NCBI taxonomy): domain Eukaryota; kingdom Metazoa; phylum Chordata; class Actinopteri; order Semionotiformes; family Lepisosteidae; genus Lepisosteus; species Lepisosteus oculatus. The sequence goes on from NC_090707.1 coordinate 39,858,957, forward strand.
CAGGGAAACAGCCGGCCGTCAGGACGAGGTTGAGGAGTTTGAGCAGGCTTTGCTGCAGGTCTGAGCTGCAGTTGGGTCAAGCGTTGTTGACTGTGTCTTGGCTACAGGCCTTTCGTGGTCTGAGAGTTGTCTGTTTGTGTATGTGCCTATCTTCTTTAGGGTGTGCATTTAGTGTCTAACCATCTCACAGTACCTGAGGCGCAGCTCAGAGTGGTGTGGTGTTGTTTTAGTTCTGGTAGTTCTCTTCAGTTGTTTCTGCACTCTGTATCAAACCATTTGATATTGTTTCTGAGTGTGTTTCATATGAATGTAGTCATTTTGATTTTAAGGCTAGTTTCTCAAAAACATGGTTTAAATTTATGAACGATTTGTTGGTTTGATACAGAGCGTTTTGAAATGTAAGGGATCAAGTAATGGGTTTATTTACTGCTGAAAAGAGAAGAAAGAAAAAAAAGAAATGAGACAATTAGCTTGTAATGAGTTTATAACAACAGTAATTAGATTCCTGCAAGCACTCTTTTCATTGTCCAACAACTGAAAGCTTTTAGGTATAAAGGAAGGGTCCTCTAATATTTGATGTGTGAGATTGTCGTTCTATTGGAGATGTTAGTGAGTCTGAGGATTTGTGTTAATATGACAATACTGCTACTACTATTAATAATACAGCATGGCAAGACTTCTTTCAGTCATTTCCCACCCCTCCACCTCAGTGAATCACACATGTTAAACTTCCATCTCGTGTTCCAGATCAGACATGAGCAATCCTATATTACAAATACTTACCACCAGACAATTTAACCAGACAATAATTTAAGCAATTATTAATTCAACAGAAGCAGCAGGACGAGTAAAGTGCCCCTCTGATGGCCGGTCCGTGGAATTAAACTGGAAAATTTCTTAGAAATGATTATTCTTACAATAATGTGCCAATGGCGCCGCTTGGTGGTCATTCAGCAAAATTTCACCGAAAGTTTTTTTAATTAAAATACCGTTAGTAATGTTCGTATTAATACGTTATTTTAATTTTAAATATATTTAAGCATTTTCAACAGCAAAGAATGCAAAGAATACATTGCATTGCAAACAAGAGTAATGAATGAATGAAGGAATGTATTGTACATGGATACAAAATACAAAATAAATACAATAAACCCATAATTAAAATAACATTCAAAAGGCGCGAGTCGATGACGTCAGAAGGAAGTCGCCCACAGGGCGTATGGGTAATGTAGTTTCTGTAGTTCTCTGGCCCGCACTGCCCACGTGTTTCGGTGATTTGATTGAACATCAGAATTAATTATATTGTACCATTTCAGCGTGTTTATCGTGTCATGGATTTCCATGACTGTCTTGTGGGTTCTCTTGTGTGTCATGTTTATTTTAGTGGGTGGCAGTGCTGGGGCCCTGAACTGTAATCATTCGTGTTACTCATCATCATTGTTACTGTGACCCTCCTGGGAGGAGTGGACCTTTGTAAGATTCCTGTCCTGGCAAGCAGCAGGTGACAGTTTGCTGTCCGACTCAATTACACCTCCGCTACCTCATTTCACCTCTTTCACCAGGCTGTAAAGGGGGTTGTGATAGTATGGGGTCTTTCTCTTTAACAACCTCAAACCGCAGGAAAGAAATGCTTCATTTATAAGATTGAAATATAACCAGAAAGTATAAAAATAGCTATTTGTGTGTATCATGTCAGAAATATTTGTTTTTATTTTAAAAGAATTTAGAAGAGAAATATGATTAATAAGGCAGTAGAATCCATTTAAACTGTCATTTTCCTGTTTAGGTTGGAAAGTTTAATTTGATCAAGTCCACTTGAGTGCCTAAGCAACTGTTTGGGTAGTTTGGCTGGTGTGGTGGTGCTCTCCAAATACCTGATCCAAACGGACAGAGAGACAAAGTGAGAAAGAAAAGGTGTAAATAACAGACATATCATATGCAGAATACAGTAATGTGCTGTTCAGCACAGTGACCTAGAGTGAAGATGGAAATCAGTCATTCTAGTGCTCTCAATGGTTTTCCATTACAAACGGACCAGGGCTTCCTGAGACACAGGCAGTTGGAGTTATATAGAGTTAGAGGTTGTTTTCACGGCACCAGCCGACTAAAGCAGAGACCTCCTTCCACTCCAGAATTTTTTTTTTATTTGGGTGGGATCATCTGGAGTCTTGATTCCTTTCACGGAGTCAGCAGTAGATACACAGCTGTTAGCATAGGAGGAGTACAGAAGAGGTGACAGCAGTGCTGGGGACCCTGGTATCTCTTCCACTGAGGACCCTCTGGCACAACCAGAGGTGTGAAATTGAAATTGTTTGGAAGGAATGGGAAGCTAAAGGCAGAGTCACAATCTCTGATTCATGTAATCAAAACAGTAAGTTCTTTCCTCAGGCAGCTTCGTTAGAACATTTTAAATAGATGTAAAAGTGTATTTACAGACTATATCAGCCCTTATCTTTATTAACCTGGTTTAATCTTTTTTTCAGAAGTGTAAATATATTATACTATGTACCCCTGATGGTATTATTGATGTGCTATAAATATACTCTTGTTTGTATTGTATCTATTTTTATTGCTACCATAAAAAGTTAAAAAGAACTGCACTTTCGAGAAATGTCCACTGGGCGGCGACAGAGATACACGAGTCTATGGCGGCGAGTCCAATAGCGCCTCTGTACAGATCCTCGTTGTGCAGAGATTGAAAATCAATACAGATGATAACTGTGACGTTTGTGACAGCAACTCTGAAAGATAACGTAAAGAAGGAAACTAATATTGACATTACTTTTAAAGAAGTTAAATAATACTACATTTTAAACCTATTGAAAGTAATATGAAAATATCGTTTGTATTTAAAAAAATATGATACTTCATAATAATTAACGAAATGCTGTGAGAGGAGACCCATGTTTAAACACTTGAAAACGGATGTAAATGCGTCTGTACAGACAATTTGAAACATGTACGGACCTCATCTGATTTTGTTTACTATTAAACAAGATTACTTGTTTAATCTTTTTCCATAACATGTACATTTATTATCGTATGTACCCCTGACTATACTCTGTGTTATATGTATTCTTGTTTTTATGGCATGTATTGTTGTTATAATTAAAAATAAAAAGACGCGAATCGATTACGTCAAAAGGAAGTCGCCACAGGGCTTGTGGGAAATGTAGTCTTTATAGTGCTCTGGACTGCGCTCCGCACGTGTTCGGCAGATTTGATTGAGCATCAGAATTAATTATACAATGTCAGTGTATTTACCGTGTCGCGGATTTCTATGTCTGTCTTACAAGACGGACTCGGCAGGAGCTGTTCCTTGCTCTCCGGAGTTAAGCTGCTCTGGGAAGAGACGAGCAAATCTTCAGACTCTTTGTAAATGAGACATCATGACAGCTGTGCCGACCTGCTCTTTATTGACCTGTTGAACCTGTTTGTGTAAAAAGCAGGAGTCTTGTGTACCCCTGATTGTGTTATGTGTACTCTAGTGTGTTTGCAGCGCTCGTCCTGCCTGGTTTATCAACTCGACACAGAAACAAAACCCACTGCCGTCGTGTCTGTGGGTTTCTGAGCTCTCTTGTCTTGTTTGCAAAATTTTCTCCGGTGTTTATTTTACTTTGTTAAATAAAACGTGGTTGCCGGGGCAACGGAGCTGCAGTAGTTGTTGCCGGGGCGGGTCTGACCTCCAGCAGGTCAACAGGCGGCTTTTTTAATCTAATCTGCGAGAAAAACAGAAACTTAAGAAACTTTAGTCTAAAAAGCGCTGGCTGGAGTATTTTGTGGAAGAAACGGTGACTCGCAGGCTGTGGGACAGGACTATCAGGGACACATCAGCGCTGGACACCAGCCTCACACCGCTGGGCTCACTGCACTATGAGCGAGTCCGTCGGCGCCTCCTCCTGCTGGGGTGTGTTACCTGGGTTCGGTTTCCTGGGGTACTGTCTGTGTGGAGTCTGCATGCTCTGCCCCTGTTCTCATGGGTCTGGTGTCCTGGGGTGCTGTCTGTGTGGAGTCTGCATGCTCTGCCCCTGTTCTCACGGGTCTGGTGTCCTGGGGTGCTGTCTGTGTGGAGTCTGCATGCTCTGCCCCGTTCTCATGGGTTCAGTTTCCTGGGGTGCTGTCTGTGTGGAGTCTGCATGCTCTGCCTGTGTTCTCATGGGTCCTGTTCATGGGGTGCTGTCTGTGTGGAGTCTGCATGCTCTGCCCCTGTTCTCATGGGTCCTGTTCCTGGGGTGCTGTCTGTGTGGAGTCTGCATGCTCTGCCGCTGTTCTCATGGGTCTGGTTTCCTGGGGTGCTGTCTGTGTGGATACCTGGTGAAGAGACCCAGTGAGTGTTTGTGTGGCCAGCTGCGTCAACTTCAATAAAACTGGCCTTTTGGTTTGTTTGAGTGCTGACTTGCTATGGTGTATTTTTTCTCTCTGTGAACAACACGTCCTACGGCCAACACTACCCACACAGGAGGTGTGTGCGTGACAGCTCCTCAGCTGCAGCAGGAGTCCAAGTGTGCACAGATTTCTTGTTGGGTTTTGTTGTTTGAAGTTTCTGTTTGTATGTAGGAAGCAATTGTGCCATCGCGTGGTCCGAGTTATAGCACGGGACGAGAGCTCCCGAAGAGCGCCTGCCTCCTGCCCGATTCAACGTCTAAAATCATCACAGAACGGTGAGGAGCCTCTGACACAGCCCCCAGTACTGGGTGTGCAGAAAGAATCCTATTGTACAGTTTTGGTGTTACCTAGGCTGCTGTCTGTGTGGAGTCTGCATGCTCTGCCCCTGTTCTCATGGGTCTGGTGTCCTGGGGTGCTGTGTGTGTGGAGTCTGCATGCTCTGCCCCTGTTCTCATGGGTCTGGTTTCCTGGGGTGCTGTCTGTATAGAGTCTGCATGCTCTGCCCCTGTTCTCATGGGTCTGGTGTCCTGGGGTGCTGTGTGTGTGGAGTCTGCATGCTCTGCCCCTGTTCTCATGGGTCTGGTTTCCTGGGGTGCTGTCTGTATGGAGTCTGCATACTCTGCCCCTGTTCTCATGGGTCTGGTTCCTGGGGTGCTGTCTGTGTGGAGTCTGCATGCTCTGCCCCTGTTCTCATGGGTCCTGTTCCTGGGGTGCTGTCTGTGTGGAGTCTGCATGCTCTGCCCCTGTTCTCATGGGTCTGGTTTCCTGGGGTGCTGTCTGTGTGGAGTCTGCATGCTCTGCCCCTGTTCTCATGGGTCTGGTTTCCTGGGGTGCTGTCTGTATGGAGTCTGCATGCCCTGCCCCTGTTCTCATGGGTTCAGTTTCCTGGGGTGCTGTCTGTGTGGAGTCTGCATGCTCTGCCCCTGTTCTCATGGGTCCTGTTCCTGGGGTGCTGTCTGTGTGGAGTCTGCATGCTCTGCCCCGTTGTCATGGGTCTGGTTTCCTGGGGTGCTGTCTGTGTGGAGTCTGCCTGCTCTGCCCCTGTTCTCATGGGTTCAGTTTCCTGGGGTGCTGTCTGTGTGGAGTCTGCATGCTCTGCCCCCTGTTCTCATGGGTCTGGTTTCCTGGGGTGGATTCTGCATGCTCTGCCCCTGTTCTCATGGGTCTGATGTCCCGGGGTACTGTCTGTGTGGAGTCTGCATGCTCTGCCCCTGTTCTCATTGGTCTGGTTTCCTGGGGTGCTGTCTGTGTGGAGTCTGCATGCTCTGCCCCTGTTCTCAGGGGTCTGGTCTCCTGGGGTGCTGTCTGTGTGGAGTCTGCATGCTCTGCCCCAGTTCTCATGGGTCTGGTGTCCCGGGGTGCTGTCTGTGTGGAGTCTGCATGCTCTGCCCCTGTTTTCATGGGTCTGGTGTCCCGGGGTACTGTCTGTGTGGAGTCTACATACTCTGCCCCTGTTCTCATTGGTCTGGTTTTCTGGGGTGCTGTCTGTGTGGCGTCTGCATGCTTTGCCCCGTAATCATGGGTCTGGTGTCCTGGGGTGCTGTCTGTTTGGAGTCTGCATGCTATGCCCCTGTTCTCATGGGTTCAGTTTCCTGGGGTACTGTCTGTGTGGAGTTTGCATGCTCTGCCCCTGTAATCATGGGTCTGGTGTCCTGGGGTGCTGTCTGTGTGGAGTCTGCATGCTCTGCCCCTGTAATCATGGGTCTGGTGTCCTGGGGTTCTGTCTGTGTGGAGTCTGCATGCTCTGCCCCTGTTCTCATGGGTCTGGTTTCCTGGGGTGCTGTGTGTGTGGAGTCTGTATGCTCTGCTCCTTTTCTCATGGGTCCTGTTCCTGGGGTGCTGTCTGTGTGGAGTCTGCTTTCTCTGCCCCTGTTCTCATGGGTTCAGTTTCCTGGGGTGCTGTCTGTGTGGAGTCTGCATGCTCTGCCCCCTGTTCTCATGGGTCTGGTTTCCTGGGGTGGAGTCTGCATGCTCTGCCCCTGTTCTCATTGGTCTGGTTTCCTGGGGTGCTGTCTGTGTGAAATCTGCATGCTCTGCCCCTGTTATCATGGGTCTGGTGTCCTGGGGTGCTGTCTGTGTGGAGTCTGCATGCTCTGCCCCTGTTCGCATGGGACTGGTGTGCTGGGGTGCTGTCTGTGTGGAGTCTGCATGCTCTGCCTGTGTTCTCATGGGTCTGGTTCCTGGGGTGCTGTCTGTGTGCAGTCTGCATGCTCTGCCCCTGTTCTCATGGGTCTGGTGTCCTGGGGTGCTGTCTGTGTGGAGTCTGCATGCTCTGCCCCTGTTCTCATGGGTTTGGTTTCCTGGGGTGCTGTCTGTATGGAGTCTGCATATTCTGCCCCTGTTCTCATGGGTCTTGTTCCTGGGGTGCTGTCTGTTTGGAGTTGATTAAAACAGTGACCTCCTTCCTCTACAGATTTTTTTTTTATTCCGGTGGGATCATCTGCAGACTTGATTCCTTTCACAGCAGTAGATACACAGTTGTTAGCATAGGAGGAGTACAGAAGAGGTGACAGCAGTGCTGGGGACCCTGGTATCTCTTCCACTGAGGACCCTCTGGCACAACCAGAGGTGTGAAATTGCCTCCATTCTTTGTAAAATTAAAGGTTTCTCTGGACTGCAGTCCCCTCCCGCTTCGCTTTGGATATGCTGTGCTGTTCTCTACAACAGAAGACCCTTTGTTTGGAAGGAATGGGAAGCTAAAAGCAGAGTCACAATCTCTGATGCATCTAATCAAAACAGTAAGTTCTTTAAAACAACTAAAAAAAACTGTCATAAAGTAAAAACGAATTTGCAAGTCAAGGTGCACCACTTAAACCCCCAGGAAAACAAAATCCCCACTTGATCGTATCCCAGTTGAGGAGAAAGCCAGGGCTGCAATGCCAACCAGTCCGTCACTCCAGGTGTCCCGACACACGAGTAAAAACCTTTCCTGTTCATCACCTGTCAGGTTTCAAGTCAGAAGGATGGGCGTCTCCAGGCCGGTCTCTGCAGCTGAGGCTCTGAGGAGCTCCTGACAGACATTAGTGGAGCTTCGCTTTCAACACCACTGTGGTCAGTAAAGGTTTAATATTCTTAAACACTGAGAGATGGAGTTTCTCTGAATGTTATTTGATCACAGCAGCCATGTTTCATTCACACCAGAACTCACAACACACACTAACAGTGCAAGTTAACGTGACCGTAAAAATACGCATTGTATTACATAATATATTTGTAAAGCAGCCTGAAGGTGCTGATTTCACAGGCATCTGTCTAATGTGCTGTAGAGTGGGCCTGCTGGACGATGGATGGACAAGTCGCCCCTTCCTGCAGATGCCGTACTTTGACACCAGAGGAGTGAAAACATTTGTAGAAAAGTCATTTTCAGATGCGTTGTGTTTTCTTGAGAGAGGGAGTCTTCATTATCCCCGAGGTGGATGTGTTTCACGGCAGCAGGCAATATATAGAAAAGCACACAAACTAACAACACACAGGCACATGCCCAAGAGTCATCTGTTGAGATCACACACTGTATTATTATTATTGAGAGACAGACTCACTGTTCCTCAGGCTGGGACAGGAGATCACACACTGTATTATTATTGAGAGACGGGCTCACTCTCTGTTCCTCAGGCTGGGACAGTAGAGTAGATCACACACTGGATTATTATTATTGAGAGACAGGCTCACTGTCTGTTCCTCAGGCTGGGACAGGAGATCACACACTGTATTATTATTATTATTATTATTATTATTATTATTATTATTGAGAGACAGGCTCACTGTCTGTTCCTCAGGCTGGGACAGGAGATCACACACTGTATTATTATTAGTGAGAGACAGGCTCACTGTCTGTTCCTCAGGCTGGGACAGGAGATCACACACTGTATTATTATTAGTGAGAGACAGGCTCACTGTCTGTTCCTCAGGCTGGGACAGGAGATCACACACTGTATTATTATTAGTGAGAGACAGGCTCACTGTTCCTTAGGCTGGGACAGGAGATCACACACTGTATTATTATTATTGAGAGACAGGCTCACTGTCTGTTCCTCAGGCTGGGACAGGAGATCACACACTGTATTATTATTATTGAGAGACAGGCTCACTGTCTGTTCCTCAGGCTGAGACAGGAGATCACACACTGTATTATTATTATTATTGAGAGACAGGCTCACTGTCTGTTCCTCAGGCTGAGACAGGAGATCACACACTGTATTATTATTATTGAGAGACAGGCTCACTGTCTGTTCCTCAGGCTGGGACAGGAGATCACACACTGTATTATTATTATTGAGAGACAGGCTCACTGTCTGTTCCTCAGGGTGGGACAGGAGATCACGCACTGTATTATTATTATTGAGAGACAGGCTCACTGTCTGTTCCTCAGGCTGGGACAGGAGATCACACACTGTATTATTATTATTATTGAGAGACAGGCTCACTGTCTGTTCCTCAGGCTGAGACAGGAGATCACACACTGTATTATTATTATTGAGAGACAGGCTCACTGTTCCTCAGGCTGGGACAGGAGATCACACATTGGATTATTATTATTATTGAGAGACAGGCTCACTGTTCCTCAGGCTGGGGACAGGAGATCACACACTGTATTATTATTATTGAGAGACAGGCTCACTGTCTGTTCCTCAGGCTGGGGACAGGAGATCACACACTGTATTATTATTATTATTGAGAGACAGGCTCACTGTTCCTCAGGCTGAGACAGGAGATCACACACTGTATTATTTCTCTCCCAGCAGGACTCGACATTGTTCTGATTCTGACAGGTTTGCGATATGATCTGTTTTATTGGTGAATAATGTTAGTCTTGTTCCAGAATATTTCTCACCGTGCGGCAGAAAGTGTATCTCTCTTTCCTTTTTTTCTTTCGGCAATGGGAGCACAGCCTGTCCTCTCTGGACATTCGGGTCTTTGTCAGCCAGTTGCTCTGGCCTGATTGTGTCTCTGAACCTGTACTTGACAGGGTCTGTATCTCTTTGCTGTTTCTTAGCCTGGTCAAATATCCAGCTAGTGTTTATTGTGTGGATCGTCTGTTTAGGATTCTGTAGCATTCCAGTTTGGAGGATGTTTTTACTCTTTTGGATGGAGTATCTACAGGCTGTTTGTCCCATTTAGTGTAATCTTGCTCACTGAGGGGATCCCACACTTCACTGCAGTATAGGGTAAAGGGTTCGATTGCACTTTTGAATATTCAGAGCCAATTGTATTTGGGGGACTGATGTTGTAGAGCCTCTTTTTACTGCCATGGAAAGCCCTGTGTGCCTTCTCCTTCAGTGACTTCACTGCCAGGAAAACTCCCAGATGAACTGATTGTCTGTTAGAAGTATGTGTTTCAAAGTGTTGTTGTTCACTGTGAAGTTGTAACTGTTTTCCTGAGATCTGGATCTGTTCTGGGAACCAATGACTCTGGTCTCACGCAGAAGGGCTATCAGTGTCCAGGTCTGACAGTCCTGCTCCAGCAGTGCCAGGCTCTGCTGTTCTGGGTCCAGATGGGCTGGCAGTGCCCAGGTGTGACAGTCCTGCTCCAGCAGTGCCAGGCTGTTCTGGGTCCAGATGGGCTGGCAGTGCCCAGGTGTGACAGTCCTGCTCCAGTAGTGCCAGGCTCTGCTGTTCTGGGTCCAGATTGACTGGCAGTGCCCAGGTGTGACAGTCCTGCTCCAGCAGTGCCAGGCTCTGCTGTTCTGGGTCCAGATGGGCTGGCAGTGCCCAGGTGTGGCAGTGCCAGGCTCTGCTGTTCTGGGTCCAGATGGGCTGGCAGTGCCCAGGTGTGACAGTGCTGCTCCAGCGGTGCCAGGCTCTGCTGTTCTGGGTCCAGATGGGCCATCGGAGCCCAGGTGTGAATGTTATGGGATGTGTGGCGGTTTGGTAGGAAGCCAGTCGGACTCTAATGCAGGACATTGTGCTCAGTAAGGAGGGCCGGTTATCAGATATTCAAGATACGACAGAGTTCCTTCCCCAGATTACTGTTCACACTGAAGCCTCGGTACCTGTTGGGGTCGAGTCTGTCTCCATTCTTACAGACAGGCGTGATCAGTCCTTGATTCCCGGCCTCAGGGAAACAGCCGGGCGTCAGGACAAGGTTGAGGAGTTTGAGCAGGCTTTGCTGCAGGTCTGAGCTGCAGTTGGGTCAGGTGTTGTTGACTGTGTCTTGGCCACAGTTCTTTCATGGTCTGAGAGTTGTCTGTTTGTGTATGTGCTTATCTTCTTTAGGGTGTGCATGTAGTGTCCAACCATCTCGCAGTATCTGAGGTGCAGTTCAGAGTGGTGTGGTGTTGTTTTAGTTCTGGTAGTTCTCTTCAGTTGTTTCTGCACTCTGTATCAAACCATTTGATATTGTTTCTGAGTGTGTTTCATATGAATGTAGTCATTTTGATTTTAAGGCTAGTTTCTCAAAAACATGGTTTAAATTTATGAACGATTTGTTGGTTTGATACAGAGCGTTTTGAAATGTAAGGGATCAAGTAATGGGTTTATTCCCTGCTATAAATAGACGAAAGAAAACAATGTTTTGGCTGTGGAGCCTTCTTTGAGTTTTGAAATGTAGTTTATTTTGTTTGAAGTTTGTCTTTAGGGCTCTTTGGCATTCGTGGCTGTTTGGAGTCCATCTACGCCTGGTGCAGGTCATGCAGCTGGCTGGGCTGTGTCAGTGTGTCCCTGTGCTGCTGTGTTCTCTTGATCCGAGTGGGGCCTGACAGTGAAGGCACTCTTACAGCACAGTCCACCACACTGATGCCCAGAGCTGAGCTGACAGTGAACTTACTTGGAGTAGTTTTGTTTGCACCAGGTGGCAAAATCTTCTCTAGTTGGCCCATGACCCTACACATCTGCCTGCAAGAAACTAATAACAGTTGTCTGCAAATGTGTCTTACTTGACTGGTAATAACGTACAAATTGTATACTGAACAAAGAGAAAGGAAGATAATATAGATCCTTGGGAAGCATTTGTGCAAGAATGCAGCTTGAGACGAAGTATGGTTGACTCTTAGGCCCTGAGTTCTGTCTGTAAGGAAATCAGCAACCCAACTGACAAGATTAAGAGCAGCACCAAAATTAGACAGTGTGGTTGCCAGTAAATATGGTTGCAATACTATGATTTAATTATCTACTTTATAATTTAATTCATCTTTAGTGTCCTGAAGCTAATTTGTTGTTTTCATCAAAACCTTAAACATAAAACATACATGACAATAATAAAATACAACAATGGTACATTACCATTATGCATAATATCATAAGATTAAAATTAAATCAGACAATTAGCTTGTAAAAAGTTCATAACAGTAATTGGATTCCTGCAAGCAATATTTTAATTGTTCAACATCTGAAAGCTTTTAGGTATAAAAGAAGGATCTTCTAATATTTGTTGTGTGAGATTAAGATGTCGCTCTGTTGTATATTTTGAGAATATTGCAAATACCACCAGACAATGTAACATTTTCTCATAATTCATCCATCATGAAACTTAAAATAGTTTTCAAATCCACAGTGCACAGGCTTCATTTTCCATAATTCATCACATCTTCCCGTAAAGAAAAGCGCGATATAAGTGAAAGCAATTATTATGAATTCAATAGAAGCAGTAGGAGAAGTGCCCCCTCTGTTGGCCGATCCGTGGAATTAAACTGGAAAAATACATTTTGATTCTTACAGAAATAGTGCAATGGCGCCACCTTGTGGCCATTAAGCAAAATTTCACCTTCAAAACTTTTTAAATTGAAAATACCGTTAACAGAATGTAAGTTTAATAGTTTTTAGTTCTTAAATTTTATTTATTAATAGTTCATTTTAAAAAAATATGTAAGCATTATTGAACACAATACAAACAAGAGTACAGATAACATTTCAAGACAAAAGCGTCACAGGGGTACATATTATAAAATAAATACAAATTATAAAAAGGTGAAACAAATTGAAGTCTGCACCGCTTTCATATTTTTACAATTTGAAACAGTCTGCAGATTCTCCTTTACATCCATATTAAAATGCTCAAACATAGGATTTTTCCCAGACTATTTCATTTTGTGTACATGATAATGTGCCATTCTAATAAAGTTACAAACGATATTTTTGTATCGTTTTCGATGGGGCTGAGATTGAACATGCCATCTATTTCTTCAAAGCAAATATAAATATTGGTCTATTTTTTAATATAATTTGCAACTTAGTCCAGAAAGGTTTAACCATGGGACATAACCAAAATAAATATAGAAAAGTTACTAATGTCACAATAAAACACATTTATCACTTATCTCAATTTTAAATCGCTGGACAACAAGGGTCTCAACTGGGTAAGTATGATTAATTATTTTGTATGAAACCTCCTTAACCTTATTAGTTATACAATATTTATTCGGCAGCATCCACATTTGCTTTTCCAATCAACCCATTTTACAAATGAGGAATTCCAATATACTGTAACAGCAAGGACTTTAGTTTGTAAAAATACTCTTCACCTAATTGTTAGAATTGAGGAGAAGCTTACGGGGATCTTTAAAACTTATAAACATGTAGCCCGTTAACTATGTTGAATTACAAAGTGTCTATTTCTGCTCATCATAAGCGTCTGCAATTTAATTTTCAGCAGAGTGTATTTGATGAAAAATGTAATCAAACAAAAACTGATTTGCAGCTCACAGTGCAGCTCTTAAAACACTCTTCACACTTTAAAAGCGTCAGAATCGAGGAGAAGCTCACAGGTGTACTTAAAACTTATACACATGTAGCCTGTCAACTATATTGAATTAACAGGATCTCTGGAACATCAGCATGTCATGCGATTGAGTTTATCTGGGAGAAGGATCTGGCTGAACAGCGGAATAGGGTCTGGAAAGATGTACTGTACACAGTGTCTATTTCTGTACATCATCAACTTAAGCAATTTAATTTTCTGCACAGAGTGCATTTGATGTGTGGGAAACAGTCTAATGCAGCCATCTGTAACAGACTTGTGCTTGTGTTGGAAAGAGGAGAGCTGTCTGTTTTTCATGTAGGATTTGGAAATGCTCCCGGTTAGTGCAATATCGGTTTATGGTATTAAAAACTTTCAAGTTTAAATGCAGTGGTCACCTCTTAGGATCCCAAGAGCTTTTGATCTCTTTAACTAGTTTCCAGGAAATTCAAGAAAAGATAATTACCTGAATTTGTGCAAAAAGTGGAAAAATATAAGGAAGAAGGAATATGGGATAAATTAAACTTTAACATCCACTTAGTGATTCATTGTCTCGTGTGGCTGGTATAAGAGACGCACTGAAATTGATTGCAAAAAGGATTTGTAAGTTGGTGATGAAACAGTACCAATTATTTTTCAAGTACATACATTTCTGAATTATGTGTAGTAAGATGCTACATATGTTCTATCAGTCGGTGGTAGCGAGTGCCATTTTCTACGCAGTGGTGTGCTGGGGCTCTGGGATTAGAGCAGTGGATTCTAAAAGGCTGAACAAGCTCATCAGAAGAGCAAGCTCTGTCATTGGGTCTGACCTGGACCCCTTGGAGGTAGTGGCTGAGAGGAGAATGATGTCCAAAATGGAGGCCATCATGGACAACTTCTCCCATCCCCTCTATGACAGGCTTGCAGAAATGAAGAGCACGTTCAGCAATAGACTGATTCATCCACGGTGCAACAGGGAGCGCTACAGGAGGTCGTTCTTGCCTTCTGCCATAAGACTGTACAACACATCTACCTTGCGTCTGGGCAGAGGCAACATTGACAGTGATCTGTTCTCTTTCTTTTTCCCCGTTTACAACGTTTTTTTGTGCATTACATCTATATTTATATTCAGATGTGTGATACGATTTTTCTGTGTACTGTTCTGTTCTAGTTTGTTCTTTCTGTGTCTGGACTGTGAGTAACTCTTGTATTGTACTATTATTATGTAATTCGTTACACTGTGGCTGTGTTAAGCTGCTGTTGCACTGCAATTTCCCTCACGGGATCAATAAAGTATCTATCTATCTAAAGCCATCTGAGGTTCTCCTGAGGAACACGATTGTGCTGTTCCATTACTGTCCTCAGTGTCATATTTATTTTTTTATTGTTCTTCTACACACTTCAGGACTAATTCTGGTTGTACATAGTGCATGATTTAAAGTCCAGAACCTTGTTCATTGGTTGTGCTCTTTTGCATGTGAAACCTGCCTACTTGTGTCCATCTTTAATGAAACAAGAAGGCACAGCCAGGTCTTGACTTAGTTTTTATTGTGCTGATTAGTAGCCTCAGTCCTGCATAACTAAGTAGAACAGTACAGGGGGAGAGCTGCTCCTTTCGGAATAACCTTCCCAGGATTTTACAGTGGCACAAGTAGGCAAACTTGTTTGAACAGGAAAAATTGTCTTTTTGGGTGGTGCAGGCAGGCCATGATGGTGATTATCCAAGTTACTCTTGGAAATACTATGATGCCTTTTTTCAGACCCTTTGAATGCCTGTTTGTGCCAAAATGCTTTCCCACTGGTGTGTAGTCCTGATGGTCCCAGGAGGTCAGTGAGCATAGTACCTTCTGTTCCAGAGATGATACCTTCAAGTTTAAAGACAAAACTGCAGTTAAAACTCTTATCTAACTTTCACACTCTTGATAATTCAATTGGACTTGTAAACATATTTTTCTTGTAACCTTGTATAACACACCTTAAGACTGAGTACCACCTACAGTGGTAGCATGTTTATTGGTTTTAAACATGTCTAGGGGATCAAGGCTGAGGAGAAGGAAGAGTTGAGGGGTGGATAAACACCAGATAAACTGGGAGTGTTTGTTACAGATTTCACAGGAATTTTACTGCATTACCTCCAAACAACAAGGCAAAAATGTCCTACAATATTCTGTCATCTTACTAGTTATAGATCCTTCAGCATGAGCTAATGCCTTCTGGTTTTACCATGGTATAGCAGGATGTGTGAATGAAGCATCCAGCTGTATTTTCATGGCTTTGCTCTAAAACCACAGCTACTGCCCAGGGTTCTCAGTAAAGTCTCACCCCAGTCACTTTGAGCAGAAGTGAAGCCTCTGGAACCTCAAATTTTGGACAATCACTTCAATTTTTTTAAATCAGTTTCTGCATAGTCCAAGTCTAGCAATTATAATTTGGACCTTATTAACAACAGTAATTTCTTTAGCCAGTCCTAGTGCTCATTAAGAGATTTGTCTTATGGTTGAGTAGGCAGTGAGGATCATGATAGCTCACTCAATACTCTTCTTCCACTGTTCATTCTGGTTTACTTGTGAGTCTGTTGGTTGAGACCTGCTAATTTTATTGGATGGTTTACATTGACATAAGAATGAAATGTGCCTGCACTAGAGGAGCCCTGGGGTCCTAGAGGATGAAGGCTGCCTCCCAACGTAGATTGGAAACTCAGGCAAGAGAACCAGCAGAAAATAGGCCAGAGCTCCAGGGCGAAGGCCAGGAACCACAGTGCAGACTGGAGTGCAGGTTTGGAACTGGGAGCTGTAGTGCAGAGTGAAGGCCTGGAGAAAGAGCAAACTGGAACAGGAGATGCAGTGTAGAGTGATATTGCCAAGTTAAAATTGAACCCAGGCTTGAATACGTGAGGAACTCTGTTGTACCTTAATTTTTACAGTCATCCACTTTTGAATATTTTGTTTGCTTTTTACATAAGCTATCGTACATAATATTTTTAATTAAGCTTTAATGCAAACACACTCTTTAATTGTATGTTTAAAATTCACAATATGTATAAATACATTACTTCTCTCTGAAAAAAGGTAACCTACTTACATCTAGCATTTTCAAATTTCATGGTGCAAAACCTACCGCTATCAGAAAACAACTTAAACTTGATAGGTTAGTCTAGTCATGAACATTCTGAGCAAAACCATTTCTCCTGTATTTTAAGGAAGGTTGTGTGGGACTGGGCAAAAGAGAACAGTGGAAGAAGGTACATTTTAATATGTAAGTGGAGTTGAGTATTTTTTCCCCCAACTGCTTTCTCATACTTTTTTGTACTCTGAAGACAAACATTTGAGGTAAAGCAGTTGCCACATTGTCAACGATTGGTTGAGCTCTGTGGGCTTTGCCCTAGCTTTTGAAATCACTTCCACAAAAAAAATCACTTTTCTTCCACCCAATAGGTACAGGAGATCTAAATTAAACTGCAGTAATTAAACTGGGTCTCAATTCCTCCTTACTGATGTCAGCCTTCATTGAGGTGCACATGTGAAGCTGCTACAGATCCAGAAGACAATATTGATCTTGGCCACCTTGTGGATTTTGTAAAGAGTAGTGAGATTCTGGTAAGGTCAGACTGGAAAGGCAATGGAAAAGCTTCTTTTCTAAAACAGTCAGTTAACTGTATAAACAAAACAAACATTTAACCAATGATACGGTTACCATTTTAAAGGACTGGTGGCTTGTAGCATGCATAGGCAGACAGTTAAACTCCAGATTATATCCTGAGAAGACATGGGTGTGAACTTGTACTTGTGACATTTTATATCTCATCTGGCACCGCCACCACATGCTGGTTGTAGTTGCAGGTAGTAGGTATGTATTACTAGTACCACAGCAGCTAAAAATTCATGTTTTAAACTAGTAAGTGCTTGAGGAGGAAGCTGTCCACATTTGTTGGTTGTATAGGAACAAGAAAGAGTTAATTGCAAAGTGAACAATAGATTGGTTTCCACTGCTGAGCCTTAAAACTGGAAGATAATTTTAATATTGCCTATAGAGCACTATTCCAGTAGGAATGTGTCCAGCGTTCACCTCCACTTCCCCCCCAGTTTAATTGCAGTACTGAGCCCTTGGATTAACACTTGCAGTGTTACATGCTGCACCCAAGTAAGATGGTAAGATTTATAACTTTTATAAACCTAGAATAGTACACTTGCCTATGGAAAAAAAGACAATAGTAACAGATTAAAAAACTACACCATTGATGAATCAATCACTTAAAATGCCATTATAGTTCAAAACTTGGCACAAACTAGTATGTGTTGTAAACTGTATGACAGTTATAACCTGTGCAGTTGAATCTGTGATTCAGGGAAACTAGTACATTTACTCACCTTTTCCATGCTCTAGACGAGATGCAAGTGTTACTAAAGAACAGTGTGCACCAGGAAGAAAGCTCTGCATCACGTTTTGCAAAAATGACAGAAGCACTGAAGATGAACCACCTCCCAGGGTTTGATGCTGTACATGAGGTAAGGAAAAGGGATACTATTGATGGGCCATTTGAAGTTTAGTAGTCAAAGCCATAGTCTATCCTTCTCAAGGGTAGAGGTACACAGCTTTTGTGTAATCACATAAGCATATTACCCAGCCCTTTATTGAAAGAACCCAAGGCGTCTGCCTCCGTGATGTGGCTAAGCACTGTTTGGGACTCCCACAATGGCAGGAGTACAGCACCTCCTGTTCTCAGGATCACACTTCACAGGGGTCCACAGGTCCTCCTTCCCAAACCCTGGTTCATTCCAGCTGGGAAATGAAGGACAAGGACAGCAGCTCTGGTTAACACTGCTCATTAGGTGCCAATTCTTAAAAAAACATGGAAAACCTGAAGAGTAAGTTTGTCGGGCCAAGACAGGGTATCTATGCTCTATAGCAGTAGTTCCAAGTCTTGGTGACCTGCGCACCTTTGGGACTTTATTTAACTTACAATATATTACTTTAAATCTCCAACATGAGTAAGAACAGGGAACAAACCAAAGTCAATGAAGGGTTTGATTGTGTAACTAAGGGCTGAGCTGAAACAAGGTCACCAGGAACAGGATTGGGAACCACTTCTCTAGAGTTAAGAGCCACTGGAATTGTTTCCCAAGATTCAGAAAAAGTTATTTTCAATAAACTGGGAAACCCTCACTTTGGTGGGAAGGTGGAAAGTGTCATAGCTTAACAGAAGGATTCCACATGAAGGAAAATGGACACTGCTACAGTGTACCTACCCAGCTCACAGTATCCTGACCTTTCCATCAGGAACAGGCACTCCAGTCAGTTTACTAGAACCAGCCAAGTGAACGAATCTAAGAGCCCCCACTCATTAAAAAAGTCAACTAGAGAAAAACAGCACTTGACAAATAGGCTTGTCCCAAAAACAGCCAGATGTCACCACTTTATAAATGCTGAATGAACACAGGAGCAGTGACTTTTTACACCTTAAGCTGGGCTGGCACCTCCACAAGAAACCTGAGTAAAACCAGTTTTCCAAGCAAAAAAAAAGCCAAAATCAATTGGAAACAAAAAGAAGGCTTCACAGTTGAAATGTGTTTTCTTTCTTCTCTTTTCAGCATGGAATATGCATATTACTTGTTCCTTTGCAGACTGCGCATGCTGATGCAGGTACCCACCTACAATATCAATAGTCCACCAGAAATGGCTTCATGCAGCTCAGCTGCTTTCTACCAGGTAATCAAGAAAAGTATACTAGTTATATTTTACCTATGAAATATAATTATTATACTATTATAGGAATGCAAACTAAATGGTCATAATCAAGTGTTTGATAAAACAACCTTGTAAAAACTCATTTAAATCAATATTTAGCAACAATACAAACACTTGCTGCTCCAGTCCAGGAGTGGTAGTCCCCTTTAACCCGGGAAAGTGAAAAGCCAACTAGTTTAGCCCTGTAAACTTAAAGCAAATCTCAAGAACATATTCTACCCCACAGAGCAGCCTGTACTCACCCCTGTTCTGAACCACTGAATGGAAACAGGAGCAAAGGGAGTCCTCTGTTTTATACCCTGAGCAGGGCTGGCACCTCCCCCATGGAATGTAGCAAAAACAGAGGAGCAAAGCATCCACAGGTGACAGTCGTAGTGGCTGTGAAACAGGTTTAACCCACAGTTAAAAGGGGTGTTCCTTAATGTCTTTTTATAGGACCATACATGTGAATAAGGATTTAATTGTACTTGTGTATATAACAAATAAACTGAACTGAATAAAAAAACAGCCTTGTAAACACACACATATGTAGGAGAGATGAGTTTCTAGTCATCTGCAGATATAAATGTGAAATTTAAGAGCCCAACCATTACTTATTGTACTCCCACCATGTTCATTTGTCATATAAATTAACTTTTTTAATTAATGTTTTTTTTTTTCCTCAGGAGTGTAGGAGTGTTATTTTTTCTTGTGTTTTTTTTCTGTGTGATTAGTGATGGTTTTGACCAAATAAAATTTTATGTTAAGTTAATATCAAGGTTGCAGTTATGTTTTGTTACACAACCAAACATGTTGTGTTTATATATGTGATATACAGTGTGGATATATATACACTTTGAACATTTGAAATTATATTAAGGACATTTTAAGGATCTTGAATAATTTGCAGTTTGGCTTCAAGTCACTTTTCACCATTTATGAGTGAAATTTGAAGGGATAAAAAGGTGGTTTAATCACTAAGAAACTGCAACTAATTTAATAACAGGAGCAGGGTGCTATTTAACAAGTGTTCTTGGTAGTCATTTGGAAATTAATTTGGCTTTGGGATGAGAGATCAATAGGTTAGCTGGCTAATGCTTGTTTGGTCGTTGGAAGCAGGTGTGTGTTGTATTAGGAGCGGTGGGGGTTTGGTAGTGGCCCTTTGAGGAGCCGTTGGGATTGGCCCCTGGTGAATTAGCTACAGCCGTGAGGTCATCGTGAGGCTTATAACAAGGCAGCCCAGGTGGGTGGGTGTCTGGCTCTCTTTGTCTCTTACTACAGCAGGTTAAAGAGAGGCTTTATGTTATTAGAGTGGTGGTTGTTAGTTTTTAATGTCATTATTATATAAGGTAAATTATTTTGCTATGCTTTTTTTAACCAGGAGTTGTTGAAGAATTGTAAAGCTTTTGCAAAGATGTGTTTTTAAAATTTTTAAGAAGTGTCAATACTTGAGAGTATGGAGTGAAGTTAAGATTAGTGTGAAGTCTCTATTTGCTTTTGGTTTAGACAATTTTTAGTTTTCCCCAACACTTATACATTTTGTTTTAGTGTATAAAACTCTTGTTGGTAAATACTGTGATCTCTTCTCTAGAGCTCAAACCGGCAACAGGAAAGGCTTTATATCCTGACTTGACAGTTTCACTGGGACATCAGGGAAGACCCTTCTCTGTCCAACATGCTGGTGTTCCAGTCTCTGCTGGACTGTAGAAAACTGGAGATGCAGGTCAGTGCGGGGTGAGCTCTTAAGGCTGGGAGAAGTCTGTATGGCACTTGTTCTGGTCCCCTCTCTGTGGCAGTGGGGTGGCCATCAGTGTTTTGCTGCCCTTGTCTCCTTCAGGTGCTGTTCTGAGAGGCAGATGGTGACAATGAGCACATTCACTTGAGAGAGGATGCTGGTGGAGTTTCCAGATGAGATTTTGTTGGAACGGTGTGTGGAAACTGCACAGACCAGCTTTTTATAAGGCTGTTCAGCAGTGGTTCTGATTGTCTGTGAGTGAGTACTGCAGTGTAGTTTAAGAGCTTCTCAATGCACAGTATGGAGACACCGCTTGGAGAATTGTTCAGAGGAAGCTCACTGGCTGGATAAAAGGATACCCACTGTGTGACCTGTTGATGCCCACCTGTGCATATTGAAGTCTTGTGGTTTTAACAGTGGAAGGTGAAGAGGTGCTGCAAGCAATCCTTGAATATTCTGGATGCCCATGGATCTTGAGCAGTTGTAAAGGTAGTGTCTAGGAGGAGGTGAGTTTCACTCTTGTATCCTGTTTTTTTTATTTATTTATTTTTACCCTTAAGAATTGGCTTAGTTTTGGAAGACTTCTGGTGATTTTTCTATCATGTTTGAGTGTTGGTTTAATTCGAGCTGTAGGTTTTCTTATCTTCTGGGTGCTGTACTATATACTGACATGTATAGTACTAAACTGGTACTGGGAGTAAAAATTCTTACTGTTTCAAAGTGAAGAGGATCAAATCTAAATCTCTACTTCAGGTTCTGCTGTTGGAAGGGTTGACCAGGCCTTTGCTCCTAGAGGGATGACCTTTATTTGCCAGGAATGTGCAGATGTGGTACACTGTAGACTGGGTGCTTTCTCTTCAGTGAAGATCTGCTTGAGGAGTTCTTAGTTACTAAACCAAGACAACAGCTGTTAGGGGACCCTGTCAGAGCTGCTCAGTGAGTTCTCTACCACCCAGGAGTAGAGACCGGGGTGACTGTGTGTGGGGCAGCTCTGGGCTTGACATTGCTTGATCCTCACTCAAAGGTAGGAGTGGCTTTCTGTTCTGACTGCCACTCTGCACACCAGCCTTGGGGTGGCTGTTTCTAGGAGCACCTGAGCCACCTGGCTGGTTGAGCTATAACTGACTGTTCCAGGCAGGAGGGGTCTCTGATTTTACAGCCTTTGTTTAGTTGTAGTTGCTGGGGTTCTTTGTGTCTTCTAACTTAAATGAAGTGGTAAATTAGGAATGGAAGTCCAATACTGAAAGTGTTGTGCAAGCACAGGGAAAGATCTGGCTAAATTATTTTGCTAAGGGTACCAGTGGAAAATGGAGATTCGCAGTATGTGAGATTTATTTCATGGGTGCACACATGTAAATAAATCTAACATTGACTTTAATTCTGAACTGAATTAAATTAAAAAATGGGGAAACCTATGCTCCAGTCTAGTGTAAGGTGGACTTCCTGATTTAGCCCAGTGAGGCTGTATTTTTCCCCATTATCTGCACTAAAAGCCATGCTGTCAGAGGTTTAGTGCAGAAAGGGGAGGTATGAGTTTCTAGGTGACTGAAGTGGTATGTATTCTCTTGTGAGAAGGGAGAGAGCAGCATGGAAACTTACTTGTGCTGGAGGACTTCATTGTTTGTGCTCCTGTTTAAACTGGCTTTATACTGCATATTTTTCCCTTGGCTCCTGTGTATTGACCTGTGACCATACAAGATACTATGGTAGTAAGCTATTTCTATTTTTACACCTCTTAGAACACTTGAATGACTTGATTAGGGAATGTTAAGCTTAGTTTTACCAATGGCTTGTTCTGCATATGTACAAGCTGTAATCTCCCTAATGGTATAGAGCATGCTGTAGCTGGAAGGCTGAAATCAACTTTAAGTGTTAAAACTCAAACCGTTCCCCTCTTATGGAGCTCCAGTCAAGGCTGCTGCTGTTGGTACTGAAGATTGTTAGTGTTTTTGGTTTTGTACTGCTGTGGAACCTAATTATTTTTTTTGGGGGGGGGGGACTTTTTGCTCTTTTTGTAGTAAATGCAAACTTACTGCACCTCTTTCATTGTGTGTTGAGGCATTTTCTTAAAGCATTGTCCACCACTATTTGTTTGGGTATACAACATTGAAATGTCTGTCAATTCTCTGTACTGTAAACTTGTTACTGTTTATGTAGAAGTACTGGTAGTTTTATTTAGGTGTGCATTAGATGTACTTGTATGTACCCTATGTCCAGATGGGAAAAATATCTTCCATTAACTATTTTTCCCCTTTACTTTAGGAATGTTAGTCTTCTGTAAATTGACCTAAAGATCTGAGTATTTGTGTGGCACGGGGAAGCAAGTTGAAGAATTCTAATCTCTTGCCTCAGAAGCTTGCAAGCTAATGTCAAGGAAGAGAAGCAAGGGCATCTATGTCCTGGGTGAGCAGGACAAGGATTTGTTTTTTTTTTCTTTCAGCCAGTAAGGATCCAGCATTGAGGGTTAGGATCCGTGATCCATCGGGATTGGGGTGGAGTTGAGTTGGATGCACTGAATTTGATTCATTGTTGTTTTTGTTGTTTGGTGCTACATGTTTATTCTAGTGAGCTGTTGACAACCATTAATGAATATTGCAAAAGGATCCAGTTTCCCTGGACGTCTGCCGTGTCAAAGGAAGAATGTTGAGGAAGCGGAAGGCTGTGTCTATTTCAGCTATTGCCTGAATCCCTGACCTTGGCTGCTCCGTGATGGGCAGTTTGCAGGAAATACTGGTCAGTAATCCAGTCAGCCAGAGTCTTTAATGCTGATCCAATTATTGCTCTTAACTCAAGTGCACTCTTGTGGCCAAGGTAAAGGTGAGTTTGAAGGTACATAGAGGGGAGGTGTAGGTCAAGATCTTTTGGTCTGGATTGTTAATTGATTTTAGTACAATGATCAGTGTTCCCCAATCCCTGGCAAGATTAATCCACAGTGTGGAGAAACAAGATTGGTGAATCCTGTTCAGAGGGAGCTCACTGGCTGGCTAAAAGGATACCAGCTTAGTGACCTGTTGTCCATTTGTGAGTATGGAAGTCCTGTGCTTTGAACAGTGGGGAAAGTGAAGAGGTGTAAGCTGTCCAAGTTTCCTGGATGCCCATGGATCTTGGAGGAGATGGAAGGGTAGTGTCTAGAAAGACACTGTGCCTGGAGACAAGGTTGGTTTCACTCACCCAACCCCCCCTCTTGGATATCTTCTGGTGGCAAATGACATGGTTTTTAATGTGTTAAACCTTTTTGGCTTTCTTTCTGGGTTTGTTCCCTGCTTGGTTGAAGCTCTCCTACACAGTCATGCACTGGACTGGCTGCCATTCTGACTCAAAGACTGAATTACTGCATTGTATGTGATTTTATTTCATGGGTGCACACATGTAAGTAAATCGCATTGGATACACTGCAGTACAACTGTGACTTGGCACACTGCAGACTCCTTACTGGTTGAGGCTCTGAGGAGATGGCATGTCAGCCAGGTTCTCTTGATGGTGTTGGCACAGGAACTGCTCTCTTCAAGGGAGAGGAACTGCACTGGATCTTTTCCTTGTGGAAAGAGCCCTGGACTGGGGGGTTTTCTCTGCTCTCTACATTGTTTCCCTGTTAGCTTGTCCTGGGCAGGTGCTATACTGAACATTTTGCAAGTTCAGCGCAATCCTGGATTTGGGGTTGAGCTTCCTTTAGTATTTCTGAAAAGTGCAGAGGACTTGGACTAAATCTTTCTCTCCATTTCAGGATCTCTGCTGTCAGAAGGGACGAGCAGGCCTTGGGTCCAGAAGGACTTAGTGTGACAACATGCAGGGGTGTCAGTTGTACTTATCTGTGATGGAGTCTAAGAGTGGAATCTGTTACTCTGTACCCATATAGTGGTAGGAGATGTGAGCTTAAGGCGAATGGACACCTCCTGCTTGAATCTTTTGGTTTTACATGCATTGTATCAGTTTAAAACTAGTTTGAATCAAGTGGGTAGTGCTGTGCTTGCTCCAGATAAGGAATTTTTCAGACTTAAGACCTCTGCCTTAGTCTCTTGCTCAACAGTTTCCATGCTAGTTCTTGGGGACCATAAAGTGCTGCATGTAATTAAGTCATATGCAAAGAATTGTCTGGACTGGTTAATATTTCTGCTTTACTTCAAGTATGTTTCAGATATCATACCTTTCTCTAGTCTTCCCAAGCTGAACACATGGTTAAGTAATTTTGTTCCTCCAGTCTTGTCTTTTTTTTAAATAAAGGTTAATTTCCTTTTTAGTTTGAGATAACTAATGGATTAATAGTGGTGGGAAAGTTCTCTATGGTTGATTGTAATCCATTAATTATCCAAATCTCATCTGATTAACAGATGAGGTGGTAAGTGCTAGTTTAGTCATTGGAAGCAGTTGTGTTGAATTGGAAACAGTGGAGGTGGGACACTGAGAACAGGTTGGGATTGGCTCCTGTTAATCGCCCTGAGGAGTTTTATAAGGCAGCCCTGGAGCCAGTGTGTTCCCAGCTGCAGCAGGTGAAGACGCTCCTGTGATTTGTGGTGGTTTTTTTACTTTTAAAATGTTAGTATTACCGTGGTAGGTAAGAGTAATAGCTTCTTTTGAGGTTTTAATTTTTTTCTAGGTTTTTTTTTTTGCAAGCCAGTGTAATCAGATTTACTGTAGCCCTGAGCTTTATTGGATGAAAATCAAGTGTTTTGTTTTAGTGATCATTGATCCTTTTACGTGGTGAATTAACTAATTGTATGGATAAAGCTGAGGTGATGCATCTGCTCAATTTTTTTTTTTTTATCGGCTTAAATTGTTAGGACTCACAGACTGTAAACCAATCATCCCACTGCCTGAAATTCCTGACCCTAACCTATAACCTGCACCTTCAATGCTGACCTGATCATTGATCCTAACCCAATCAGTGCACCCATGTGGCCAAGGTAAAGGTGAGTTGCAAGTCAAACTTTTCGTGCATTTGGTCAGCAGTGATGTGCTTCCCGGTCCCTGGCCAGCTGTATGCACAGTGTGGAGTGACGGGCCTAGAGAATCCTGCTTCGAGGAAGCTCACTGGCTGGCCGAAAAGATGCTAGCTGCGTGACCTGTTGATGCCCTACCGTGAGTATAAAGTGCAGAACTTTAAAACGGGAGAGCGAAGACATGCTGCAAGCTGTCCTTACATTTCCTGGATGCCCATGTATCTTGGAGCAGTTGCACTACCCAGAGCAGAGGTGAGTTTCACTCTTCTCCTGTCTTCCCTAATCCAAAGCAAATTTGATGCTCTAACCATTTAGTATTGGTGAGTGAGCTTCTCTTTCAGATATCTTTCATGTTGCTTAGTCCAAATTGATCAAACAACCCCCTCACTTGTAAGAATTTTTACAATGGAGGAAAAGGTACTTTTGGTGTAGGCTTAGTGTTAAACTCTTGAACCTCATTGCAACATGCTATCCACTTAGAAATGAGGTGTAATTTTGGATTTGTCTTGTCTCTTTTGGGTGATGTTTGCTCCTTGATTGGGTGAGGCACTGACGTGCACTTGACTGGCTGTCATTCTGGCTCTCAAAGACTAAATTAGTGCTTTGTATGTGATTTATTTCATGGGTGCACACATGTAAATAAATCACTTTGGTTCAATTGTGACCTGATGGATCGGACTCCTTACTGGTTACAACTCTGAGGAGACAGCATGTCAGCCAGGTTCTCTTGATGGGTGTTTGCACAGGAACTGCACTTGCTCCCCTGTGGCACGACAGTGGACTGGAGGGTTTCCTTTGTTTTCTGCAGGGTGTTGTCCTGTTGGTTTGACTTGGACCCTGTTGGTAGTGAAAATGCGGACTTGACTGTTTCTAAGAAAGGAAGAGGACTTGGGTTAAATCCTTCTCTCCATTTCAAGCTCTCTGCTGCCAGTAGGGATGAGAAGGCTTGTGCTCCTGAGGGAAGACCTTTCATCACCAGGAGTGGAGCGCAGATGGGGCCGGTCTCTTTCTATGAAGGTCTACTGGAGGAGTGGGGAGCTTGTTCCAAGTCTGAATGTCATTGATAACATCAGAGGATTCAGGTTTGACTACAATGTGTACACTAGCTACATGTGGAACATTTTCATTGGGTACAGTACATATACCTGGGTTCACGTACAATTGTGTAGACTGTTGTATGGGGTATATTTATGTGTACTGGGCAGATGGCTTTTGGCATGGGACATAGTGTTGTATGACAAACTCTTGGCTACTTCTAGTTTGTACTTGAAGTTGAAAGACCCTGTAATCAGGATCAGAGATGCAGGACAATCTGAAAGCCAAGCATTCTTTAGTTTACTGCATGGAAAATTGAATATTTTGAGAATACTTGATTTTGCAACTAACTTCAACTGTAGCAATCTGTTGGGCATCTTCAGTATTCAAGCCAGTGTTGTGATGCAAGATAGTGATGTTGAAATACTTTTTTTACACTGTGTATTCCAATGAGCAGGTGACAGCCGTCAGACTGAGAACGGGGGAGTAGGAAGCATTACTGCTGGTGAACTTGGGCTGCGGCGAGTGAACAATGTGAGCTGAAGGTAAGCAAAGGAGAGATTCAGGTCAGTGTGAGGAGAGCTTTTAAAGTTGGGAGCAGCCTACACAGCACAACCTGGTCCCCTCTGTGTGGAGGATGGGAGTGGTTAGTTCTGTTTCTTTTACAGTTGGTGCACGTGGCAGTGGTTGAAGACAAGATGCTCCTAGTCTCAAGAGAAGAGTGTCTTGGTCTCTGGAATGTTTCTGTGATTTAGGGTGGAATGCTGTGATTTGTGCTCCCCAGTCCCTGTCCACCTGAATGCAAAGAGTGCTGATGGACGCTTCCATTGAATAGTATTGGCCGTCCAAAAGGATATCGGGAGTGTTCTGTGAGTATTAAACACGTGGGAAGGTTGTGCAGAACATTGTCTAATCATTGGTGAGTTTTGGCATTTTGCACCTTGTGACTGGTTCTCTACACTTTCCCAAATCAAAGATGACTGAAATATCAAACTATAGTGTTTGATTAAAAGAGTCTTTATATGGAGTCAGGTGTGAGTGTCTTGCTAGCAAATTCCAAATGCAATGCTTTTTCACTTTTGTACTAGGCTTAGTTTTGGGATTCACTGGGCAAGTTTAGCTTCCTGTTGAACTGTGGGTTTCTTTATTGTAGGCTTTTGTTTTGATGTTTCTTGCTTAAGCAGTTGTAGCACCAGCAGCCGCCTCCTCTTGGAGACTCCTTGGAGATGTTTTCAAACAACAGTGAAATACCATGTCTGAGACCCAGTCAGATCAGTGAGTTCCTTACCACTCAAGAGTAGATTGGGGAGGTTGTGTGGGGCAGCTGTGGGCTTGACACCACTTGAGCAGCTTTCTTTTCCGACTGCTGCTCTACACATCAGCCTTTTGATGGTTGTTCCCAGGAGCAGCTGAGCCACCTGGCTGATTGAGCCAAAGTTGACTTTGTTCCAGGTAAGAGGGGACTCTGATGTAGCCTGGAGCTGCTGGGGTTCTTTGTTTTTTTTTTTTTTAGCCTTAATGATAAAGTGTCACTGTAGCATAAGTACTGGTTAATCAGGGGACGGAAGTCAAATACTGAAAGTGTTGTGCAAGCACTGGGGAGGATTTGGCTAAATTGTTTATGGTATGACTGGGAAATTAGAGAATTGTCAGTATGTAAGATTTAGTTCATGGGTGCACACATGTAACTAAATCTTACATTGAAATTTTAGAAGTGAATTAAGTAAATTTAAAGGGGGAACCAAGAGTATGGTGTCTTCCTGATTACCCAGTGAGACTATTCTGTGAATGTCCAGCACAGTCCTGTCAGAGGTTTAGTGCACAAAGGGGAGTGAGTTTCCAGCTGATTAGAAGTGGTTGTGTACTGTGCCTTGTGAGGGAGAGAGCTACATGAAGACTGTTGGACTTTCTTATACTGGATGTGTACTTTAACCATGAGCACAAACCTGTTATTGGTGTAAAACTGGCTGTGAAACGTGGTTAAGTGGTTCTGCTGATCTTCTAGAAAGCTTTTTTTAAAGGTGTTTCTAGTCATTGAGGAATATGAGGCTTAGTTTGACCATGGGTTAATCGGTATGTGTTCAAAGTATTCTCTCCATGATGGTCAAGTGTGTGATGCAGCTCAAAGACCTCAATCCACGTGGTGCCCTATCAATCAGTTTCGAGTACTATGTACTTTTGTGTCAATTGTTTAATTTGTTTAAGCTCTAAAGCCTTTTCACCTTGGTTAAGGCTGTAGCGGTTTGGTACTGAAGATGGATAGTGTTTTGATCTCCTACTGCTGTGGATCCTTGCTGTTTTTGAATTTTTGTTACTTTTGCAAAATCAGAAGTGGCTCGTCTCAAATTGAGTTTAAGGCAAAAATTCTGCTGCACTAGGTATGCATTTTTAGGGTCTCTTTAAAAAGATTGAATTTCAATTACTATTTTATTTGGATATGCAGCTTTGCATAATCAGTTCTGTTTTTCGGTAGTGGTGGTTGGATTTTAATGATGGGTAAGTTGTGCTTGAATGTGCAGCACATCTACGTGGTGAACTACTTTAAATGGATTTGGTAACAATCATGTATCTTGGTTATAAGGCTCAGTTGGTTAAGCTAGAGGTTTTTAATTGGGTGTCTCAAATTTTCTACTTTTTTGCTTTTGCAACTGATTTGACTAGTTTTCATTTCTGGTTTCAGCCAGTATCCAAGCTAATCTCAAGGAAGTGAAGCAACAGCATCTAAGTCCAGGGTGAGAACTGTCCTGGAGTATTGCAACAAGATCCAGAACTGTCAATGTTAGTGGTGTCTGTGTCCATGATGCCATGCTGCATGATGGTCCAGCTCAGAAGAGAGGAGGCTAGCTTTGTCCTGAGTAAGGTGAGGTGATCCACCTGCTTCAAGTTCTCATCTACAGAAAGTCCCGAGCCTCTGAATAAGGTGGAAAGCGTGGTGGGTAAACCAATCATCCTACTGCCTGACGACGTGCTTGGGCTGTAACCCTCATCTTCGGTGTGGATATGTTATTTGCTCTCACTCTAATCGGTGCACTCTTGAGGCCTAGGTATAGGTGGGTTTGAAGGTAAGTAGAGGAGGTGCAAGTGTAGCTGTTTTTCCTGAGATGGGTCAGCAGTGATGCAGATCTGTGCATTTGATTATAGTTCAATCAGTGCTCTGCAGTTCCTGGCCAGCTGAATGCACAGTGCAGTGACAGGCTTGGAGGACCCTGCTCAGAGGAAGCTCACTGGATACCAGCTGTGTGACTGGTTGATGCCCATTGGTAAGCAATGAAGTCTGTGGTTTGAACAGTAGAAAGTGAAGAGGTGCTGCAAGCAGTCCTTGAAATTCCTGGATGCACATGGATCTTGGAGCAGGTGCAAGGGTGGTGTAATAGAGGACATGTCCCTGGAGCAGAGGTGAGTTTCACTCTTTTCCGGTCTAACCTTATCCATTTCAAACTTGATGCTATATAACCTTTTAGTATTTGCTTGTTAGAACTGTTTACTGAAGCTGAAAAGTTTCTTCTGGAGTAGGCTACATGTTAAGCTCTTGGATCTCTTCTGGTGTATAACATCACGCTTTAACATGCTGAACTGTTTCTAGAGGTGAAGCTTTTTTGGGCTTTCTTCTGGGTAATTTTTCCTCCCTGTTTGGTTGAGGCATTTGTGTACTAATGTGCACTTGACTGGCTCTGTAAGGCAATTACTGCTTTGCATCGGATTTATTTCATGGGTGCACACATGTAAATTGGTTTTGATGCACAGCAGTACAATAGTGATTTGGCACAACAGCCTCCTCCGTAGACTCCTTACTGGTTATAGCCAGGTACTCGCGATGTGTGTTGGCACAGGAATTGCTCTCCTCACAGGGGAGGAACTGCACTGGATCCCTCCCCTGTGGCAAGAGCCCTTGACTGGGGGTTTTCTCTTCACTCTCTGCAGGGTGTTTTTCCTGTTTTATCTTGGACAGATGCTGCAACAAACATTTTGGACGTTTAGTACAAAACTGGAGCTGGGAGTAATTGTTCTTACTGTTTCTAAGTGCAGAGGATCATAACAGAATCTGTCTACTAGGTTATCTGCTGCCAGAAGGGTTGACCAGGCTTTTGCTCCCAGATGGATGACCTCTCATCGCCAGAAGTGGAGTAAACTGAGTAATCCAATTATCCCACTGCCTGATTAGTTTACTCCTAACCCATCTTGCATTTTTAGTATAGATCATGTTCTGCTTAATCGGTTATCCTTATCTTTTTGGCTTCGATGTAAATGACTGTGGGGGGGGGGGGGTCTGATTCTTTTTTTTTTTCCACAGGATGCAGTTTTCCCATAGCTGTCTTGGTGGAGAGCAAGGAGTGCTACTGCTTGGGGAAGTGGACTTGGCCTCCTCTCTGTGAACAAGGGGAGTTGAAAGTAAGTAGAGGGGAGATGCAGGTCAGTGTGAGGGGCACTTTTAAAACTGCATCTGCATGGTGGTAGTGTGGAGGAGGAAAATGGACAGTCCTGTTTTGTCCTTGCAGTTGGTGCACTGAGAGGCAGCTGTCAGATGAGGACTGTCACTGGAAAAAGGATGCTTTTGAAGTTTTCAGCTCCTGGTCTCAAGAGAAGAGTGTTGGTATCTTGGTCAGTTATGTTCACAGAACCGCCTCTCTCAATGAGGCTAGACCACAGTTGTGCTGAGTGGTATGATTGACTCTGGAATATTGTTTGTGATTTAGAGTGGAATGCCATGATGGGTGCTCCCCAGTCCCTGCCCACCTGAATGCAGACAGTGCTGATGATGTCTTGTTTGGAAATGAGCTTCCATGGAACAGACTTGGCTGTCTGAATGGATATTGGGAGTGTGACCTGTGAGTATTGAAGTCCTGCAGGTTGAACACTAGAAAGCAAGGAGGGGTTTTAAGCTGCCCTTGGTGAATCTGCTGGGCACCTGAGGATGTTGGAACACATGCAAAGGTACAGTAGTCATGCAGGACACTGTCCCTACTGCAGCGGTGAGTTGTGAGCTTTTGCATCTTGTCTTTGATTTGGGAAGTGTAGAGTTCAAGTTTCATTATACTTATATACAGGTATATGGTATACCTGTATATAAGTATAATGAAAATGCTATTTGGCTAGGTCTTGGATGTTAAGCAGTACAAAACAATACTTTTGTATAAGAAAATAGGCAATGTGCAAGATCATACTTCAACTATATGAAATAAAGGATAAAACATTTTATGGAGAGTGAGCTTCTTGGCAAGTGAGGTAGATTTCAATGTGTGCGTTTTAGATTTGATTGAGGGTTCAGCTCATGGGTGAGAGGCTGGAAGTTTAATAGTTGTGTAGTGTGTGGGTAAAAACTGTCTGGGCCCAAATACTCCAGTACTGGTTTCCAGATGGTAGAGGCTCAAGCAGTCTTCTTGCTAGGGTGTGTGGGGTCTTTGCTTAGAGCTTTCCTCAAGCACTCTCCATCATAAATGACTTGGATGGGAGAGTAACCCCAGTGATGGACTGGGCAGTTTTCACCACCCGCAATACTGCAGTTGCCATACTACACTGATGCAACCTGTGTGCTTTCTGTAGTGCATCTGTAAAGGTTGGTGAGAATCTGGGGACATATCTCAGCCGCCTTCAACCGTCTTGGGGAAATTCAGGCTGTGTTGACCTTTCTTAATCAGACAGGTGGACGATGGATTAAGCGCACACCCTGGGGGACTTCTGCGTTCAGTTGGTGCTGGAGGTGCGGTGTCCAAGCTTGACAGCTGGAGGTCTGCCTGTCGGAAAGTCCCAAATCCCATTGCAGAGGGTGGTGTCGTGACCCAGTGCATTGAGTTTCTTGACTAGTTTCTGGAATGATGGTATTAAAAGCTGAGCTGAAGTAGATGAATAGTAATCCTGTGTATGTTTTCTTTTTATCCAGATGTGGATAAAAAGTGTTGCTGGCTTCAAACTGAGCATAAAAGGCATTGAGCTCATTAGGCAGGGAGGCATCATGGACAGATGTTCTGCCTTTTTGTAGTCTGTGAGGGCCTGTATACCTTGCCACATGCGCCTTGGGTCAATAGTGCTGAAGTGTTACTTCAGTTCCTGTTTGAGTGTGATTTTTGCATGTTTAATACCTTTCTTTAGATTGATACTGGCTGACTTCAGTTCTGATTTATTGCCCGATTGAGTGTTGCAGACCTCTGTTCATCCATGGTTTCTGTTTAGGAAACGCTCTTATTACTTTTGTCACATAGCCAGCACATGTCTTGATGTAGCTAGTGACTGATGTATATTCCTGTATGTCGATACATACTGTGTGGCTGCCTCTTTTAAAAACACCTCAGTCAGTGCCTTCAAAACAGTCCTGCAGGAGTGATTCAGCTCCTTCAGGGCACACTTTCACTGTCCTGACTGCTGGTTTCACTCACCTGTGCAGCTGTCTGTGTGTGTGGGGAGGAGAAATGGTGATTGTGGTCTGTTTCCACGGTGGGGGAGGGGTATGGCCTTGTAAGCATTCTGAATGTTGGTGCAAACGTGGTCCAGAGTGTTTTCTCCTCTCGTTGGGAGGGGGACTTGCTGATTGGTATTTCAGGAGAATGGGGTTGAGATTTGTAAGACTAAAGTCACCCAAGATGATAAAGGTTGTCGGGATGTGCAGATTCCTGCTTATTGCAGGGTACAGTACCTCTAGCACTTCTTTGCCATTAGTCAGGGGTGGATGTAGATGGCAGTCGTAAACAGTCTGAACAGTAAACGGCTACATCTGTTTTCGTGCGATATGCCAGGGACTTGTGCAATACAACTTGGTGTACCGTTTTGGTTTATTCTTTGTATGTTCTGGACTGTGAGTAACTCTACTTAGTGCACTTCTCACTGTACGGATTGTATTGTATCATTCATTACAATGCTGTTTACTTTAGCTGCTGTTGCACTGCAATTTCCCTCATGGGATCAAAATATCTACCTATAAGTTTTAAATTCCCTCAGCAGATAAAAGGGGTGTTATTTGATCATTAGAAATTCCAGAGTGGGTGAGCAGTGTTTCATGATGGAAGATGTTGCACCATGTGTTAATAAAAATGCAAACTCCCCCACCTCTGGATTTACCAGACTCTGTAGTTCTGTCCATGTTGAAGGCCGAAAACTCATCTAGGTGTATTGCTGAGTCTTTAATACTATGTTAGTTAAGTTTTGGTGGAAAACGAGTCAAGAGTTGTAACTGAAATGGAGAACTAGAGCTTGATTACTAAGGCTCCTGGCTCCTTTTAGAACTAGGAAACAAGTCTTGCTAGTTTTATACAAAATGTTTAAATGTCTTTTCAGTTTAAGGCTAAGTTTTGTGATTTGTTGGGCAATTTAAGCATCTTTAAGGAACTGCACTGGATCCTGTGCCAAGAACCCTTGACTAGGGGGTTTTTCTTGGCTCTCTGCTGGGTGTTTTCTTGTTGGTTTGTCCTGGACAGGTGCTGCATTGTGTTCATGTTGGGAGTGGAAATGCTGGCTTGACTGTTTCTAAGAAGTGCAGAGGACCTGGTCTGAATCCTTCTCTTCATTTCAGGCTCTATGCTGCTAGAGGAGATGAGCAAGCTTGGGCTTCAGAGGGAGGTCCTTTCATCACCCAGGAGTGGAGCACAGATGGGGCTGGTCTCTGGGGTCTTTCAGTGAAGGTCTGCTAGAGTGGTGTGCTTGTCTGAAGACTGCAAGTTAAAGGCAGCATCAGAGGATCCAGACAGGTGAGTGAGACAAGTACTCATTTTGAGTACACTGGGTACTTGGGGGTTTCATTTGAGTACTTTGGGTATATGTTGATTTTGTTTAGGTACAGTTGTGGAGATTGCATGTCAAGTTGGATAATTGAGTATATTGGTTAGGCAGCTGTTGGCATGTGCATGGGAGTTGTATAGTACAAACAACTTTTTTTCTTGCCTAAACTTTTTTACACATTAAATGAACATGAAAGATCCTGTTATCAGAGGAATTTGGAGGAATCTGAAACCCTGCATTTTTAATGAGGAATTGAATTTTTGAGAATGTTAACGGTTTTAATTGTCTTGTCTTAAGCTAGCACACCTAGGAGGAGAAGCAAGTGGATTTATGTCCTTGGTAAGTATTCAAGAACAATTTAGTTCCTCAAGGTTGAGGGAAGGGAGAGGTTTAACTGGCTGTTTTTGGGAACTTGTGTGGGAATGTTAAATGCTTTAAACAAGGTATTAGAAATGGACTTGAGTTCTGCACTCTGTTTTTGCTTTATCACATTTTAGGGTGGTTTTGTTGGTTTGTCCTGAAAAGGTAGTACTGAACACTTATAGTAGTTTAGGTCAAACTGGGTGTTGGAAGTGGAAATGTAGGCTGGACTATTTCTGACTAGTGTTTTTTTTTTCTTCAGGTTCTTTGCTGCCAAGAGAAGACCTTCACCAGGACAGGAGCCCAGATGCAGCAGACTGGGTAGCAGGTTCTGTCTGCAAAGATCTTGATGAATCTGTTCCCATCCCAGAAGCCAATGGGCACATCAGAGGATCATTAAAGCTGCTGTAGAAGTGTCTAATGACAGGCAAAAAATGAGGGGGGGGTCTTTTTTGGGTTAATTGTGGGCTGGAAAGAGGTTCAGGTGCTTTTGATGGTCCAACAGGAGCTGTGAAGCTCTAAGTGAATCTCTGCACACCAGCCTTGTAATGGCTGTTAGGACCTTGGCTTGTAACTCCAGCACCTAAGCCACCTGGCAGGGAGGAGACGGTGACTTTTGGTGCAGGAACAGAGGAAGAGTTCCAAGTTTTGTAACTTGGTAGCTACTTTGCACATTCTTAGCCATTTTGAAAAGCGTTTGAGAGGCTAAGGTCAAGCAATGATTTATTTGCATGGGTGCACACATGTAGATAAATCTTGCCTTGGCTGTAGAGTAAAAGTGAATTAAACCTATTAAGTAGGGATGAATAAAAGGGAAACTAATCACATCCACTCATTTCGGAAAGGTTTACCTGAGTGTGGCTCTTTTTTTGGTACCTGCACAGAAAGCTCTTGTCATGGGAGAGGATTTTTGTTTTATGTTGTGGCTTTGTAAATACTTTGCCAGAGAATGTTCTCGTGTATTAAATGTCTTTTTGTCTGTATGGGATGTTAATAAAGTACCAATTTTTTTTTCTTGTACCACCACCATCAACATAAGTTGCTGTTAATTATATTAAGTACATTGTGCCACTGGATCTGCTTTTTCCTGTAGTTTTTATTTGGACATTTTGCTTCCTAATTGATTGGTTTCACAACTGATTTTTTTTTTTTACTACTGGGGAGGTTCAGGTCCTACTTTTTGGGTACATTTGATGTAAGTAGAGGATGTTTATTAGCATTCTTTAGGCATCTAAGCTTTGGTATATATTTTTAGGCATTGACAATGTAAAGCACAGAATTTTAATGGTTTGGGTTTATGAAAGTTATTAGATTTTGCCCCTGGGTGGTTTGTGCCTTGTTCAGTTGTGTAGAAATGAAAATGTACTTTATTTTCTTTGTAACGTAGAGGTTTTTAGAATGAAGGTGTCTTTGGTTGTGATTGGCTCGGCTTTGGTTTTCTTTAGTTCTCATGTTTTACTTTTGGGTTTTTTTTTTGTCTAGCTTTGGCTTCATTTTTTTGTGTGAACTTTTTTACAATTACCTTGTCCCAACATGTTATCAACGTTTGTGTTCTTTTGTAGTATGTTTTGTCATCTTTTGGTTGTAGTTCCCTAGTGTATTGAAGTGAACGTAGTTGAAGTCGTCGGGTACATTGGTTTTTGTATTAGAAACACTAGTTTAGGATGGGCAAGTGCCTTTGTTTTATATGGCTGGCTGGGGGTAGTTAAGGTTAGCCAGGGTTTCAGATACCGAAGACCTGAGTGTTTTGGGTTTTTGTTTGGTTGGCTTTCTCACTATTAGCCAGCCTCATTTTGTTTCTTTTATTTGGCACTGCTCTAGTTCCATGTTATCCTGTTTATGTACCAGTCACTTTAAATAAATCCTTTGCACCAAAACTTGTCATGCTTTCGAAGTTCTTCACCAGAAACCCACCACCATCCAAAACCATCCTAGAAGTTACAACTTTAGATGCTTGGGGTTGTAACAGGCACACTGGACAGCCTCTGTGACTAGCAGTACCATCCCCTATAGAGGGAGTTTTTACTCCTACAGTCCTGGAGGGGATTGCACCCTTGTAAGGTGTCATTTCCTCCTTTCTTGTCCCTTTATGCCTTTCTCCATGTGTAGGCAAACTCATGCATCTTGGGTAGTAAGGTTTTGCTTTTTACTTTACGCACCCTGCTCAATAGTGTTAGACCAGTCTGGAGGTAATGTTGGCACTATGGTTTATTTTTTCACTGTTTGTGGTTGCTGCTAATGTCATACTGGTACTTTTCCATCTGGGGTGGTTGACTTTTTTTTTTACTGATGCTCTCTACAGTGCCTCCCATTAGTCACAATGGATACACTTATTTAAGAGTAAACAAGCAGTTCCAGTGCAACTGAAGTTACACCAATTAAGTCTTCCATTCCCTTCCATGTGAAAATGTCCCAAAAGCAGTTTACTTAAGCTGTCCATTATACAAGGTTTTCTGTATGTGTAGTGAATTTGGGTGCAGCTATTTGTATGTCTTAATGCATTAGTTGATGTCTTTAAAAGAAAAGTCTACTGGAAGTATTGCCAAGATGAATCCATTTCATACTGTAGTGATTGAGACTGCATTGCAAAGTAAGTACTATTTTTGTAACATGTTGGTGTGAAATTGTTATAGCTGCAGTAGTTGTAGATTATAGAATAGACCAAGAGAATATAATAGATTTAAGAAAGGAGTTATCAGAATTGTATGGAGTTGTGTAGAGGTTGCCATCTAGGGCAGAGACAACTGCTAGCATTGGTGGCAGTAAAATTATTTATACATTAGGTTTACAGTCTAGCAAATGTAATTGTTACACAATTTTCGTCCTTTTAAACTAATTAGATTTTTGGTTAGTGAGCTCTTTTTTTTTATAGAGGGCTTGGTCT
The DNA here is from genome assembly GCF_040954835.1 of Lepisosteus oculatus. Lineage (NCBI taxonomy): Eukaryota > Metazoa > Chordata > Actinopteri > Semionotiformes > Lepisosteidae > Lepisosteus > Lepisosteus oculatus. The sequence continues at coordinate 39,896,378 of NC_090707.1, forward strand.
GTCTCTGCAATAGATCTGTTGTGGATGTTACTATAAGTGATTTCTGCCAGCAAGGAAGTATAAATCTATTTACAGTGGTTTAACCATACTGCTCACTGCACCAATGAAGATCAGATGGAATGCCATTCCTTTCCTCATCTACTTGTGCCAGAATGCAATTAACCTACCTCCATGTTCTTGGACTGTGGCAGAGAACACATCTCAGTGACAGCCGCAAACTGGAGAGAAAATTACATGAGAAGCCCAAATCTGGTTCTGTTCCAGTCGTCCCATGAAGTGTAATGTGTAGAAAAATAAACTGGTGACAAGTACCATGTGTAAGGAGTGTTTATTTTCATGAGCCCTGCATGAAGGAGTCCTTTGGAACCATGATGATGGCTTGGAGAGAAGCAAGAACGTGCACATTGACATTTAATAAGCAATGGTATGTATCATTCATAGGATAAATAAGTTTCACATTAGTTATCACGTCATAAACTTGAGTTGGTAGTTAAAGCAACCTTTTCTTCATTTTTAGAAGAACCCAAAAAAGTGTGAAAAGGTCAGGTTGTCCAGATCCTGCCTCAAGTTCAACTGCTTGTAGATGTAATTACATTTCATTAATGAAAACACAATGGTGACATACTGAGTTTATAAAATATGCCACTCCAGTATTCATATATGCCATATGAGATTGGTAGTTATCAAGGTTTTGTTGATTTATTACTCTTCTACTTTTGGTACAGTAGCTTAGCTGCTCAATGTATTCTACTAGAGTTTAGGGGTCTTTTTCTCCAATCCCAGAGGTTAGTGTGATTTGGGTCAGTCCAGTACAGAGTGTAATGACCTTTACAATTATAATCTATTTCATTAATTATATCCCAGTTTTTTCAAGTACCATGTTAACCATAAAAATGCCAACTTTGTAGGTTTTGAATTGTAAGTGCATGGTTTAGCTAAAGAGACACCTTAATTTGTGGTTCTCTTTTTAACACTTTATTTTTAAAACCTTTAATAATTTATCACATTATGAAATAAATCCTCATTTATATAGACCTGTTTGGAAGTGTCCACCAATTAAGTCAGTAGAAACTTTAACGTGCGAGTAGGTTATTGCAAAAAAGGTAGTAGATTTGGTTAATAAATATAAAATAACAAATACTTTGCTCAACAAAAGGTTTGTAGTAGGAGCCAAGTGTATTTAATCTAAGTACCCCTTTTCTAAAATAAACTTTGTTAGAAAAAAAGATTTACAAAAGTAAGGAAATAGTACTCACCACTTACCACTCTCCTTAACTCCTGGACTCTTGAATGAAAACAGAGGCACAGGGAGTCTGCTCTTTTATCCTCTGAGCTGGGCTGGCTCCTCCCCCTCAGAATGTACCAAGTCCAGTGAGGGGTGAAACCTTCACAACTGTATATAGTGGCTGGCTGAATTAAATCAACAGTTATACAAACTCCATATAATACATCTATTCATTTGAAGATGGATAATGAATTTCTCATTTTGGGTTTAAATAAAGTGCGACTGATTGAATCATATGTGGGAAGCTATTCATTGATGATTATTGTTTGCACTTTTGAGCCTCTTTGTGTTTTTTGATCAAGAGATTTATACAGATGTAGGCATTCAAAGTGCATGTTTAAACCTGGTTAATATGGAATCTTAATATCGAATTTTAAAACAAAAGGGTTTTTTGGTAGCTGAGCATAAAAAAAACAGGAGCATAAATCTTTGAACATCATATCATCATAAATTATATTGATTTAGTGATATAAACATTATACTTAATATCTAAGACTGATAGAGGTAGCTTAAATAAAAAGTACACAGAAGGATTGCACTTTACAATCGTTATGCATTAAAGACTCACTTTATGTGGTTAAGTTTTGATGTGCTCTTTCTGACTATGTTAAATTTAAAACATTATTAAGATTAAAATATTATGGATTCTTTTAAAAAGCATATAAATCTTCTCTATGACTCCTTGCATTATTCCAATAAAATACATGTACTTTTTAGAATCCACTGAATGAGGTAAGATTACTTTACTAGCCATATACAATTATAAAAGAACTTGTCTTTTTCACATAACCCAAACTTGCTGTCCATGAGATACAGAGAGGTCTGGGGCCATTATACAGCACCCCTGGAGCAATTGGCCTTGCTTAGGGGCCCAATGGAGAAAAAGCCCTCTGATAGCTGTGGGATTTGAACCAGCAACCTTTCAGCCACAGGTGCAAATCCTTAGCCACAGAGCCACCACACTTTCCTCATGGGATTATGAAATGGAAATATGTAGTAAAAGAAATTAGTAATCACATTAATGGATCAAAATATTAAAGATTTATGTAACTGATTGTATAACTGTAGTCTGTTTTCTTTGAAAATGTTTATTTTGTGACTCATTCAGTCCTGATTACTTTTGGAACAGTTTGACCTGTCTGTTTCAGCAGCAGTTCCAAGTGCTCTGTTGGTGCAGTGGGTTTAGCTGTGTGGTCCTCTCACCCCCTGGGAGATCTGAGTTCAATTCCTGCTTAGGGCTCAAGTTTTTTTTCTAATAAACAAAGTCTACTTTTTAAAAACATGAAATAGTAAATATGTATAGTATATTAAGATTTTTATATAACTATAGACTTTTATATAACTTTTTTATATAACTATCTAGTCAAACAAATCTTTAGGAATGAAAAACAGGTAGAGCACGCTACATTATGTGTGCTGTCGGGTGCTGGATAGCTCAATGGGTTAGAGTATGGTATTAATGAGCTCAAGGTTGTGGGTTCAATTCCTGCATGGGCCATGAAATCCCATTTTCCATGGGGTGGTGTGGTGGCTCTATGGCTAAGGATCTGAGAGTGGCTGGTAGGTTGCTGGTTAGTATCCCACAGCTGGCACAGGAATCCTATTTCATTGGGCTCCTGAGTGAGGCCCTTTACCCCAAATGCTCCAGGGGTGCTGTTCAAATGGCTGACCCTGCAGTCTGACCCCAAGCTTCTCTCCCTGCATGTGTGTCTCATACACAGGGTATGTGGAAAGACAAATTCCTAATATCATAAAAATATATATGGCCAATAAAGTGTTATTATCTATTGTCCTTTACCTCTATAGGGACACAAAAAGTTTTAAAAGTTAAAAGTCCAAAAAATCAATTTGTGATATTTTTGGCTGCTTAGTTACGTGATTCCATATTAATATAATTAAGTGGTATTAATTCAATGCCATTATTTATAACAGCAAGTGGCATTGACTATGTATTCTTTGAAAAGGATAAAAATAATTTCACATGTATATAAACTATAGTGTTAGAAGCAGCATGTTTAAACTTTTGTATATCCCACTGTAATTTACCAATTTAAAGATTTTGATGCCTAAAAAGATGTATGAAGAAGGTGGAATACTGTTGTGTACATTATTTATATATTATGTTTTATTTTTACTTTCTGCTATAAAATTATATATTTGGATTTTCTCTTTGTCGATGTAAACCTGAAAGAGGCACATTATGTTCACACCCTACAGTATAATAATAAACTATTTGTATATATCCAACTAAGCAATCTTGTTTTTATTCTATCTACTTACTTTTAAGTACTTTGATATTTAACATGCTGTCATACACAGTATACAATTCAATTTCTATAACTGGCAAAGATTTGTTCCTTACCTTTGACTTGGATTTAAACTCAGGCGTTTTCTGGTGACTGTCCAAATATTCCACAAAGAAGTGCAGTCCCACAACTGAGTGTTTGTAAAAAGTTGCAGCACCCAGCAGATGCTGAACCTTTTAAGTACTCCTGCATTATCACCTGTGTCTTCTGAATGGCTGGATTTGTAGATGGGCTGGCTAATACTTGTTTAGTCATCGGAATCAGGTGTGTCGCATTATGAACAATAGGGCTTTGCTAATTGACCATTTTGAGGGCATGTGGGGATAGGTTCTTGATGAATTAGCCACACCTCTGAGTTAATGATGAGGGGTTTAATAACACAGCCTTGGAGACTAGTAGTCAGTCTGCTTCTGGCTCCTGGATGGGTAGGAGCTCCTGGCTTGCAGCTGTGTTAGCCCAAAGACTGCTATGGAAGGTGAGTGGTTTTGATGTTTGTTGGGTTTGGGTGGTAATTTGAAGAAGGTTGTAGGTTGAAGTTGTTGACAGTTGAAGTTTTTGAAGGTGTTTAGAATATTTTTGTACTGTGAGTTTGGGAAGGGTTGTATGTGATGGGTGGAAAGGTAACATATTTAGTTGAAACATGACTGTCTTCTAAAGACTGTCCAAATGTTCCACAAAGTAGTGCAGTCCCACAACTGTTTGTAAAAAAAAAAAAAAAAAAAAAATTGTTACCCAGCAGATCCTGAACCTCTAAGTAGCCCCCACATTATCACCGGTGCATTTTGAATGGCTGGATCTGTAGATGGGCTGGCTAATACTTGTTTAGTCATTGGAAACAGGTGTGTGTCACATTATGAACAATAGGGCTTTGCAAATTGACCATTTTGAGGACATGTTGTGGTAGGTTCCTGGTGAATTAGCCACTTCTGAGTTAATGATGAGGGTTTTAAAAACGCAGCCTTGGGTCTAGTAGTCAGTCTGTTTCTGGTTCCTGTAGGGGTAGGAGGTCTTGGCTTGCAGCTGTGTTAGCCGAAAGACTGAGAAAGGTGGGTGTTTTTTATGCTTTTTTTTGGGGGGGGGGTAATATTTGTGCAATGTGGGTTTGGGAAGGTTTGTGGTACTTGTTGAGTTTAATGGTACTATAATCAGTTGAAACTAGAGTTTTTTTTTCTGGAGATATGGAAAAAAAGTTACTTTAGTTTATTTTAATGTGTTCTGAAATCTGATGTTTATTCTTGTGAGGGTTATGTTCTTTGAATTGAAATGTTTTCAGCCATGGGTTGTGTTCTATAAGGTTCTTTGTAAATGGGTTTTCCAAAGGGTGGTAGGATTTCAAAGGATTTAAACCTGTTTGGACCTGAATTTGTTAATTTTCATTGGTTTTTGTAAGCAGTCAAGGCTATAGGACATTACATTCTTGGATGATTGTTTTCAAAAAGGTGGCAGGTAAGAGAATGTAAATTGAGTTGGCAAATAGGTAGTATTTTAGATCCGGTTCAGTGTTTAGGCAAGCGTTGAGTTGGGGAAATTGAGATATGTGTTTGTGGTGTGTAACTCCTTTTTGTTGTATGCCTAAACTGTTTTGATGGGAAGTTGACATTTGGAATAATTACACAATGGTTTTTCCTTTTTAGATGGGAGAAGGAGTTAAAGGGTTAGGGACTAATTTGGTCAAGTGTTTTGTTATGTGTGGTATTTAAAGCTTATTGAATTGTGAAGGTTGTACTGGAGGTTCAGTATGTTGCTGTTGGTGTATTTTGTGGATCTAATGTTTAAGTGACTGGAATAATGAAGGAGAGTCAATTTTGACTTTGTGGGTTTTGGAATGGTGATGGAAATAACCTGGGTGCCAATGTGAAGTTTGTGCGTTACACACGATGCTCTACTTGGGCAACTTAAAAAGATAGTATGAATACTATTGATGTGAAAGTGAGGAGGAGCTTCAGGTTGGCTGCACTGAGCTTTTTGGATAATGTTGAATGTGGTGTTTTTTTTTTTTTAAAGGTTAAGAGTTATCCTTTTTTTATGCTTAAATATTAGTATTTTGAAACATGCTTAGATGTTTATGGTTGTTTTGAGCTTTCAGTTTTGTCATTTTAGCTGATTTGGAAATTAGTCTATTTTGCTTTTTTTAATATGAATGTTTTTGGTAACATTGTTTAGATTAGTACTCTGAATTTGTGGAGTAAGGTATGCTGATTTACAGTGAGGGTGGTTGTGAATGATGAGGCCATGTTGGATTCAGAGAAGAGTTGGAGCTTCACTTATTTTCAATGGCTATAATGTTATTGGTTCTAGTGGACATTGAAGATGTTCTGTTATGATTTGGCTGAATGATATCTGAAGTAACTGTTTTGAACAATTGTTTTCCTGGTGGTAAGCTCTTTGGCTAATTGCACCATTCACACCTTTTTGAGTCATTGAAAGTAAAGCCCTGTATATATTTGGATGTTTAATGATACCCTTATTACACGAACAATTTATGTTGATGGTTGTTATGGTTTGTTATTAGGTGAATGTGCTGGTTATGTTCTTTTTGACTTTTGGAATTAAGTCAAAGTTTTAATTTTCAATGTGAATAGCCTGTTTTGGTTGTGTGTTATGTTGGAACTTTGCAATTTTCATGTTTTGGAATTTCTATTGCTTTGTATTGTATTTTTTTGAGAGTCATGCAATACAATGTAGAACTGAAATTGGAGCATTTATTTGCTCTACGATTGTGGAGGTAGTTTGTTTTTTCTTGATGGAAGTGTGCACAATTACATTAGTTTAGCAAGGGGTATTGTGCAGGAAGGGAGGTGTTAGTTTTGGGGGTCGGTTTGTTTCGATTTGTACAGATGCAGCCATTCAAAACGAGCTGGGTATGCTGTGGTACAACGCGGTGGGCGTGTTGCATCAAAACGCGCAATTTCGTGTCATACTGCAATTGACTGTATGCAAATTAGATTGTTAATAGTACCCGGAATCACCTTGTAAAACCACCAGGTGGAGCTCATAAAGCTTAACCTTGCATGTCCAGCATTTGAGCTGTCACCAGAAATTGCCAGTTTTGAATCCCGATCACTGCTGAGGGACAATCTTTATTCAATTAAGAATTTAAGTTGTATATTCTTTAGACTTTAAACTGTTGCTCAGTTGGACAAAAGCACACAACCTACCTTTATCATAAATATTTTATGCATCAGTATTTACTGAAGATATTACTAATAGTATTAATGAATGTAGTTTTTTTTCAGTTCTGATATTCTATTCGTGGGATGCTACTCTTGACTTCCGAGCCTGTGAGCGGGTCAGTCTGTCATGCCATCCCGACATACACTTCTGAATACTTGGCTTTCTTTGGGTTGTCTCTCCTGGCTTCCGTGATTGAATGTTGAGCTGGCTTTCCTATTCTTATTGCCGGATATCACTCCGGACATCCGTGTCTGTGAGCGGGCTCCTTGCCTGGCTCTCCTTGGGTTGTTCATTCCGATATCAGTGATAGAATGTTGAACATGTTTTGCCCAGTCTGTTTTTTTTCTTGTTTTTTGCTTGGTGTTGATTTTTCACTTCCCGGTTTCCCCTTCTTTATGGTCTCCCAGGTTTAATTCTGTTGTGGTTTGTGCTTTTTTTTTTTTTTTTTTTTTTTTGGCAAGTCTCCGGAGCTCTACCTGACCCCCCCCTTCCTCTACCCAATAAAGTTTTAATACCCTGGAGGAGGGGGCAGCTCTCAGCCGTGGACTCCTGGAGGTTTCCCTTCTGTTAAATGAGGTTTTTCCTCCCCCAAGTGCTATGCAGCTCACTTATTTGTTTGGACGTTAGGAGCCACCCATTAAGGGTCCCGCCCCCTGCAGGGTGCTCCTACTGTCTTGTCCCTAGTTTCCTGTGCTTTGCTCTCCTTCCGGTGTCTCTCTCTCCTGGGGGCTATATATTTCTGGGTAACTTATTCTCCTTTGCTCAGCATTGATGTTTGGATATCCTGAGACCCCGCCTAGCACCAGGTCGCTGCTCCGTCCGTGGCCTGAGGGCATAGGTGTCACGCCCAGTACACCTAGAGGGCGCTCTACTTTCCTCCTGTTCCTAGTTCCCTGTGATTTATTCTTGTCTTTTTGTGTAGCCTATTTATTTCCTGCTTCTGCTCTGCTACTCACTCAGCATTGACGTTTGGATGTCCTGAAATCCACCTAGCACCAGGTTGCCCCACCTGTTGCATGTTTTAACTTTGTCCTGGGCTCCCATGCACTCTGATCTCCCTGGCTCCGAGCTCCCACCACCTCTGGTCTGGGTTTCCATGCCCCTATGTGTTAATTGTTCCCCCTGTTCCATTAGGGTTTATTTTTGTTTGATTTTGTCTGTTCTGCCTTTTTTTGTGTTGCTCCTCCGGAGCCCAGTCCAGCCCCCCCTTCCTCTACTCAATAAAGGTTTTTTTTTTTTTTTTTTTTTTACCTGAAGGAGGGGGCAGTTCTCAGCCGTGAACTCCTGGAGGTTTCCTTTCAGTTAAATGAGGTTTTTCCTCTCCCCAGTGCTGTGCAGCTCACTTATTTGTATGGACGTTAGGAGCTACCCATGAAGGGGGGGGGGGGGGGGTGTACTGTCACGCCCTCTGCAGGATGCTCCTACTGTCTTGTCCCTAGTTTCCTGTGCTTTGCTCTCCTTCCGGTGTCTCTCTCTCTCGCAGGGGCTATATATTTCTGGGTAACTTCGCTCAGCATTGATGTTCGGATATCTTGAGACCCGCCTAGCACCAGGTCGTTGCGCCGTCCGTGGCCTGAGGGCATAGCTGTCACACCCAGTACACCTAGATGGCGCCTAGATTCCTAGTTCCCTGTGATTATTCTTGTCTTGTTGTGTAGCCCATTTATTTCCTGCTTCTGCTCTGCTACTCACTCAGCATTGACATTTGAATGTCCTGAAATCTGCCTAGCACCAGGTCGCCCCACATCCGCTAACTGAGGGCATAGGTTTCTATATGGCATTTCCTGAACAGCTGAGCCCAGGCTAACCCCCGTCTTGCTCCTACGCATGGGGTCTTTTTGCTCTCCTGCCATTCCATGGTTCGTCCTTTCCGACATCCGTGACAAAAGGTTTCTATATGCCAATCCAGAACTCTTTGCACTGCTGAGCCCGGGCTAACTCCCTGTTCGGCCTCTTTGCATGGGGTCTTTTTCTGCTCTCCTGCTATTTTATGGTTCTAAAAAACTTTTCTAAAAATTTTAAAAAAGATTACATTGGCATGCCTGTAGCTTTTTCACGAAACCTCCTTGAGTTACGAAAACACTGGCTGTGTGTACAAAGTACATTGTGACTGTTTTCACAGCCTTCACTGTCATTTTTAAGCCATTTTTTTACCACGCTGAATTATTCTTCTGTCCATATCTTTGGAAGGGAAGTGCAGAAAGCCTTCAAACAAATGCATTTTAAAGACCACGACTTGTGAAAGTGTTCACAGCCTCCAGGTAAAACATCAGTGAGCTAATTCTTTTTTTAAAACCTCTGGTTTTTCATTAATGCCTAATTATGCACTAACTGGAACCTGGGGGGCCGCTGTGTACACACATTCACAATGTGAGAAATACTGCTCAATACGGCTTTGTGGAAAAATTCCTATATCACCATAGGAAGCAGAACAGCGCAGCCTCCAATTACCAAGACTGTAAGCACGGGAATTAAGCTTTGTTTGATTTCTGAAACCCTTTATTTATGTCCTGTTTTCATTCAGGTAAGGGTAAACTATATACACAATACTGCTGACAGCAGGAAAATTCAAATTGTTACTCGGCAGCTTATTAGCAGCTGCACAATGCTGCAAGTAAGTGTTTTATACTTTCCAAGTCATGCTTTGTGTTGTGAAACTTTTTTTTGAAGATGACACTACAGGTAATACTGGAATAGGGGTCTTCATGACTCAATAGCATTTACACACCAGACAGCCCCCCTCACGTTATACAACCTTGCTTTGGGTTGAGAAACTGTTTTTTTTTTTTTTTTTTTTTTTGAGAACACTGCAGGTAATACACTGGGATGGGGAGTGCTTCCAGTAATGTCTGGGTTTCCTGTGTCTTATTTCAGTTTCACATTGGTTCTGAAAGTTAACAGTTTTGTAAGACATACTGCGTTTTGGGAGTATTGAAACTGTTACTTGGCTTTCTTTGTGAGGGGAGTTATCCTGAGAAAAGATACTTTTCATTACTGTTTTCAAATATAGCTATTATGCTGTGCAGTGTGGGGTAGCGGTTTACTTATCAATAGTGCCTGGAATCTAAAACCATTAAAAGGGTTATGAACAACAGGAGGCTATTCACTCAATCTAGCTAATGTAATACTTAATTTTAATCTGAGGACCCTTTTCTGTTTTTTTTTTTTTTTTTTTTTTTTTTTTTAAAGAAGCTCAAGTTAAATGATCAAAAACAGTTGGACAGATGTTGAAGTTGACCCACAACTGGCTAAATGTCACTGAAGTCACTAGGGACTTGTGTGGAGGGGGGGGGGGGGAGATTTTAGGACCTTATGCGGTGCTTAGAGAATAGGTGTCCAGAAATCCATAGGACGAAAGACAGAATACGAGGTTGAATGGGCAGGCTAGGTCGGGTTTCCAGTAGTTAAGTCGGTACGGTGTCCAAATCAAAAAGCTGCGAAACAGAAATGAAGACAAAGCTGGGGACAGAGCAATCGGATATCCAGTAGTCAGGTCTGTGAGGTATCCAAATCCAAAAGCTGTGAGACAAAAATGAAGACGTTGCTGAAGACAAAACGGGGTCGGTATCCAGAAGTCAGTTCAGTAAGGTAAGCGCACAAGAGAAAGGCTAAGACATCTCAACAGTGAGCGAGGGTTTAAATGGGAAAGAGGGTGTGAGCAGTGCTAATTGCTCAACTAGGGTGCAGGTGTTGATGCGGAGAGGTGCACGCGGGAGTGCGGTTCGTGACAGTACCCCCCCCCGTTCACGGGCGGCTCTGGATGCCGTAGACTGACGGAAGATCCTGATGAGGGACTTATCCAGGATGTCCCGTTCTGGAATCCACGATCTGTCCTTGGGACTTTATCCTTCCCAGTCTATTAGGTACTGGCACTGCCCCCAGTGCCAAGGTGGAAGTGCCATTGATGAGATGGCCGAGGTTGGGGTCTAGAGAGGGGAGACGGTGATAAGGCTTAAAAAGAGAAACGTGGAAGGTTGGGTGGATTCGAAGGGTAGGGGGGAGAGCAAGACAAAAGCTAACCGGGGTGATCCTGGAAACAACCCTGAAAGGGCCGACAAAATGGGGTCCCAACTTGACAGAGGGTTGGCGTAATGGAATGTTCTTGGTTGATAACCAGACAAGTTGTCCCCTTTGGAGCCTGGGAAAGGGTCTTCTGTGCTTGTTTTCCAGAGTTTTAAGAGAAGACGTATATTGACAGATGGAGGGAATATCCGAGTCAGTCGGGGCTGCTATTCAGGAGGAGTGAGGGTTGATACCCCAAGGAGCAGAGGAAGGGTGAGACGCCGGTGGAGGAGGAGTAGAGGGAGTTATGGGCGTATTCGACCCAAGGTAGCAGAGAGTTCCAGACATCCTGGGATGGGGAAACGTAAGCTCGCAGGTAGGTTAAAAGCTCCTGCCTCAGATGCTCGGTCTGGCCGTTAGCGTCGGGATGATAGCCCGTGGCGAGGGAGTCGGAGGTCCCTAGAGCCTTGCAGAAAGCTTTCCAAAAGTGGAACGTAAACTGAGGGCCTCTGCCAGAGACTATATCAGTCGGTATGCCGTGGAGTCTGAAGAGCTGATGAACGAAAACGTCCGCCATCTTCTGGGCAGTGGGTAACGAGGTAAGGGGAACAAACTGGGCGGCTTTGGAAAATCTATCAACAACGACAAGAATGACAGACTTGCCTTTACTTAACAGGAGATCAGCAAGGAAATCCACGGCGACGTGAGACCAGGGATGCTTAGGGATAGGGAGAGGTTGAAGGAGACCAGCTCTTCTGAGACAAGGTGTCTTGATCCTGGCACAAGTGGAACAAGCCTTAACAGTCGGTGACATCGGTCTCGAGGGAGGACCACCAGAAGTGAGAGGAGATGGTGTGTCGAACCCCCAGATGACCGGCAACGCGAGAGTCATGGCCCCAGCGGAGAATGTCGGAGCAGACCTGGTCAGCAACGAAAAGCTTATCCGGAGGGCACTGGGGGGGGAGTACGGGCTGGTTGGACAGTGAGCGTCGTACGAGGTTCTCAATGTTGCAGCGGATGGCGTCAATCTTATGAGGAGGGATAATGGGTTTAAGGGGTTTCTCAGTCAGGAAGATCATGCAGGTAGGAAAGGGCGTCAGCCTTGACATTCTAAGAGCCAGCAGTGTAAGTGATGAGAGAGTCAAATCGAGTGAAGAACAGGGACCACCAGGCTTGTCGGGGATTGAGTCGCCTTGCCAACTGGAGGTAGGTCAGATTCTTGTGATGGGTGAGGATGGTGAAGGGATGCAGGGCCCCCTCCAGCCAGTGTCTCCACTCTTCGAGAGCGAGTTTAATGGAGAGTAGTTCCCTGTCACCCAGAGAATTCATCTCGGTGGGAGACAATCTTTGGGAGAAAGGCACAGTGGTGAAGAGCGCCCCTGTCCCCATGACGTTGGGACAGGATAGCTCCGACTCTGTGAGAGGAGGCTCCAACTTCCAGGACAAAAGGCAGAGAGGGGTCAGGGTGGTGGAGGAGTGGAGCAGAGGTGAAAAGGTGATGAAAGGTGCTTCAGGAGTCCATTTTGCCATGCTTGGAGCCCTTGCGGTCAAGGAGGTAATGGGGGCTGCGACAGAACTGAAGTGGCGTTAAAAATTGGCAAAACCCAGGAAGTGCTGAATCTGCTTCAAGTTCTTTGGGGTGGGCCAGTCCCTTATGGCCCTTCTTGGCAGGGTCCATCTGAACACCAAGTGGAGAAATGTCACCTAGGAATTGCACCCTAGACACATGAAAAAGGCAGTTCTCCAACTTGCCAAATAACTTGTCCTCAATGAGGCGACCAGGGACCTCCCGGACATGGGTTGTGTGTTCATGAAGGGTGCTGGAGAAGACCAAGATATCATCCAGGTAGACCAGGACTTACCGATTTAATAATATCCCGAAAAATGTCATTTGTGAAATTCTGAAAAACAGCCGAAGTGTTGGTGAGACCTAAAGGCATGATCTGGTTTTCGTAGTGGCCGTGAGTGGTAATGAAAGCCGTCTTGCATTCGTTGCCCTCGCAGATGCGGATGAAAGTTGTAGGCACTACGTAGGTCAAATTTTGAGAAGATGGTGGTGGCCCGGACAGATTCTTTGGCTGCGGGGATAAGAGGCAGATGGTAATGGTTCTGTACGGTAATTGCATTAAGCCTGCGGTAATCCACACATGGTCTTAAGGAGCCATCCTTTTTACCAACAAAAAACTTGCACAGGCAGGGGAGGCGGAGGGGTGACTAAATTCTGATTTCAGAGAGTCCTGGATGTAGGTTTCTAAGACCTTGGATTCCTGTACAGAGAGAGGGTAGATGCATCCACTGGGAAGTAAGGTACCTGGATTTTGATCGACTGGGCAGTTGTAAAGGTGATGTGGGGTGAGAGACAGTGCTTTCTGTTTACAAACTGCCAGATGAAGATTGGCGTAAGCAGGGGGTATAGTGGATGGGATATCTTGAGAGATGAGGGTGATTGGGAGTTTCTGGGGAAGTTGACAACAATGGGTTGTCACGCCCCACACTGTACCTCAAACGCCGTTCTGTCCCTGTCACACCCCACACTTTCCCTCGCAAATGACGTTACATTCTGGGAAAATCTGCTTCACAATCTCATCCCTGATTGAACCCATCACATTCTCACATGCATCAGATTCCTCAAATTCTCACTCCCTAAGCAATCATCCAATCACACCCCTTTCCTTTCAGTATTTAAACTCCCCTCGCACACCTTCCCACGCTCACTACTGAGAAGCCTCTTGCAGTATTCTCCAGTGTGTGTTTCGTAGCCTTTTGACTGATCTCCCGTTAGAATCTTCTGCTTCCGCCTCTTGACCTCGCCTTCTGGATTTTGACTTTTGGATTGTTTTTGGATATCTCTCGTTACCAAACCCTTTGCCTCCCTAATCGACCCAGCCTTTGGATTTCGTCTTTCGGATCGTCCCTTTGCTACTCTGTGTTCTGTGGAATTCCGGTCAAGCATAAGGATCCTCCTATACTACCTATAGGTTCCCTGACATTGGTAATGCAGTGATATCATGGCAAGCCAGGAAATACGAGGATTGTGTACTTGCAACCAGGGAAAACCAAGATTAAGTGGAAGAGATGGGGAATGGATGAGGAGGAGCTGGATCTGTTCTTGGTGAGTAATACCAATATGCAGAGAGAGGGGGATCGTATGCCATTCCACCAATCCCGGAGAGAAGGAGGAGCTGTCGATGGACTGTATGTGGATGAGAGGGGAGACTGACAGCAGGGGAATCCTTAGAGGTGGCGAGACTGGAGTCTAGAAAGTTGCCCACAGCACCTGAATCAACAAAAGCCAAGATGGGTTCCCGAGAACTGCCCCAGGAAAGAGTAGCACGGAGGGAGAGCCCGGATGTGGAAGGACTGAGAGAATGGATACTGACCTTAGCAGGGGGATGGGTGGTGCGAAGGGGTTGGACTAGAGAGGAGGCTCTGAGGTGATCGGGGCCCCACAATAAAGATAGCATCCCTCAGAGTCGGCGGCTCTGTTCTTCAGGAATAAGACCGAAGGGGGAGTAGCCAGAGTAGGAACGGGAGGGGTTTGGCTAGAGCCCTATGTTGCTGCAGGTGGACGTCTAACTCTACGACCAGCGAAACAAAGCTCTCCAGCGTGGGACAGACCCCGGCGGAATTGATGAATGAGGGCCTCCTGATTCCAAGCAAGCTGGGAGGCCAGAACCCAAAAGTCTGTGATGTATTTCTGGAGAGGCTTTGCATCTTGCGATAGGACTGAAAGGCGAGAGGTGGCGAAATAGGATTGGGACTGTCTGACGTTGGTCAACAGTGCTTGAAACTGAGATCTTGGCTTCTGGAGCATTCCTGGTGAGGAGACCTGCAGCTCATTCCAGGGCCCGGCCAGAGAGGTAGGCTACCATAAAATCAATCCTTTCTTTATCTTAGGAAAGCAGTTTGGACGGAGATTATAAGCCACCCAGCACTGCATCAGGTAAACCTGGCATGTTTGGATTGCCATCGAATCGGTCCAGGGTGGGAGGAGGCATGGGGTTCCGGGGTGGGTGGGAAATGACAGGCTGGGGGGCAGACCCGGAGACAAAGTTAACTAATTGTTGAACGTTAGAGCTGAGCTGGTCCAGTGCCCGAGTACTTTGCCAGCAGCGCTGAAGGAAAATTAGAGCCTGCGGGGTCCATCTTAAGGCTCACTGTTCTGTCGCTGAAGTCACTAGGGACTTGCTGTAAAAAGGTGTTAGGACCCTATGCGGTGCTGAGAGAATAGGTGTCCAGAAATCCAAAGGGTGAAAGACGGAATACGAGGTGAAGACCTGAAGGACGAAGATGTCAGCCATTTCCTGAGCAGTAGGTAACGAGGTAAGGTGCACAAAGTGGGCGGCTTTGGAGAATCTATTGACGATGACCATAATGACAGACTTGCCTTGACTTGGGGGAAGGTCAGTAATGAAGTCCATGGAGACGTGTGACCTGGGACTAGGGAGGGGTTGAAGGAGACTGGCTCTCTTGAGGCGAGGAGTCTTGGCGATGGCGCAGGTTGGACAAGCTTTAATATAGTCGGCCACATCGGTCTTGAGAGAGAGGTGTGATGAGATGTCTGGTGAATCGAGAGTCATGAAAAAAAAGTTTATCCGGGGGGCACTGGGGTGGTACAGGCTGGCTGGAGAGAGAGCGGCGCACAAGGTCCTCAATGTCACAGTGGATAGCGGAAATGATCTTATTGGAGGGAACAATGGGTTCAGGGGAATTCTCAGAATCAGGGGGGTTGTGCAGGCAGGATAGGGCGTCTGCCTCGATATTCTTAGAGCCGGGTATATAGGTAATGAAGAAGTCGAATGGGGTGAAGAATAGACCATCAAGCTTGATGGGGGGGTTAAGTTGCCTTGCTGACTGGAGGTAAGCCAGGTTCTTGTGGTCAGTAAGGATGGTCAAGGGGTGCATAGCCCCCTCCAGCCAGTGTCTCCACTCTTCTAGAGCGAGTTTGATGGAGAGTGGTTCCCTGTCACCCAAGTCATAATTCATTTTGGCAGGAGACAGTCTCTGAGAGAAAAAGGCACAGGGATGCAGAATGCCCCTGTCCCCATGGCACTGGGATAGGATGACGCCAATTCTGTGTGCCGAGGCATCCACTTGCAAGACAAAAGGTTGAGAGGGTCAGGGTGGTGGAGAAGTGGAGCAGAGGTAAAAAGGTACTTCAAGCGGAGAAAAGCACAGTCAGCTTCAGGAGTCCACTTACCCTGACTGGGACCCTTGCGAATCAAGGAGGTAATGGGCTCAGTGACAGAACTGAAGTCCCTGATGAAGTGATGATAAAAGTTGGTGAATCCCTGGAACTGTTGAATCTGCTTCAAGTTCCTAGGGGTGGGCCAGTCCTTGATGGCTTCTGTCTTGGCAGGGTCCATCTTGATACCAAGTGGGGAAATAATGTAGCCTATAAATTGTACCTTGGAGATGTGAAAAAGGCATTTCTCTGCGTTTGCATACAGTTTGTTGTCGATGAGGCGATGGAGGACCTCCTGGATGCAAGTGATGTGTTCCTGAAGAGAGCTGGAGAAGATCAAGATGTAGACCAGAACAAACTGATTGATAATGTCCCTGAAGATGTAGTTCATAAAATTCTGGAAGACCGCAGGAGCATTCGCGAGGCCGAACGGCATGACTTGATATTCATAGTGACTGTGGGTGGTAATAAACAGTTTTCCATTTGTTGCCCTTGCGGATGCGAATGAGGTTGTAGGCACCACGTAGATGGAGTTTAGAGAAGATGGTGGCACCCCTGATGGCTTCTATGGCTGCAGGGATAAGGGGCAGAGGGTAGTGATTCTTGATTGTAATGGCATTAAGGCTGCGGTAATCAACGCATGGTTTTAATGAGCTGTCTTTCCTTCCGACGAAAAAAAAAACTTGCACATGCAGGGGATGAGGAGGGGCGACTTGAGCGAGTCCTGTATGTAGCTTTAAAAAAAAATAAAATAAAAAAAAAACAAAAAAAACCTGCAATGGTGGCTGTAGGTGTTACACTCTCCTCCACTTAATTCAATGTCCTCAGCGTAGGGCTATCCCATCCTGCAATGTTGTGCTCTTGGACTCCTGTGGGTTTGCGCCCTACACCCTGTGGTACTGCTGTGTTCATACAGTGTGAACATGTGATATTTAGAAATGTAAAAGATGTCAATATAATGCTATTAAGATTTGCTCTTTTAGTTTTGAAAAGAAATGTTTATTTGTTTAAAAAAACTCATAGCAATTGCACCCAATCTCACACTTATTTAAGTCAGTTAAGACATCCACTACAGATGGTGACAGCACAGTGGTGAAACAGTTGTACACATCAATAGAAAGTCTTTTAGTACTGTTTGTGCTACAGTACTTGAACTTTATTATTGTTATTATTTTTTTATATGTTTCCATATTATATTCCCTATTAATTCAATTCTAAAAGTATGCTTTTCTGTTTGTTTCTGTTGTGTTTGTATGTGTGATTTCTACATTTGTAATGGCATATGATTTTGTGCATGTAGAAGAGGCCTTATTATGAGTAAATTTAGAAGTTTTTTGTCAGTGTTTCAACTTTTGAATGTGTCTTGATGGAATGGAGGAGTGTTTAAAGTTGGAGTTTAAAAGCAATTAAATTTGTGGTAGATCAAATAAATGTGATCTTTTATTGTTTTGAGTAAGTTTGTGGGAAATTACTTTGTCTCCTTTTTTTAACTTTAAAGAACTTGAATATGTTTGAAAAGTTGTTTTGTAGTGTGATGGACAGTGTTCTCAATTGTAAATTGTATTTTCAAAACTTTGTAATGCAAGATTTTTTGAAGTTGTTTAATGCTCAATGTCTGGTGTATTGTCACTTTGTTGTAGTTTTAGCATTGTAATTTGAGCACAATAAAGTTGCTGGGTGTGCTCTTTCAGGGTATTAGTGATTGAAAAGATGTGGGTATGTTTTGTTGTACAATATTGTATTAAGTTGTAGTGTTTGGTGATGTGGTTTCATGTTGTTAAATGATATGGGATGTTTATCCAAGGTTGTTTAATTGAAATTGAAGAAGTTTGATAAATGGCAATGTTTAACATCCTTTCAGGGATTGAAGAGGCAGGTGGTAAGTAGCTGTTTGTAAATTCACATTTTTGTTTGAATGGAAACCTGAAAGGTTCTTTGTTCACAAGCTACAGTATAATAATTAACTATTTTATATATCCAATGGAGTAATGTTGTTTTATCTACCTTTTAAGCACTTTAATATTTAATGCTGTCATACAATATGAAGTTTAGTATTTTTTTTTACTGGTAAAATGTGCAGATGTGAGGTGGTGTCTGTCTTCCAAGAGGGATGTTTTTGGTCATTGCTGTGGACTGTAAAATTGGAATGGAATCTGCTATTTGTGTGCATGTTGATGAGGTGATGGTAGTTCTTTGAGGGGATCTTTTTTGTGTGCTAGAGGTTTAATTTTGAGTTGGTTGAAGCTAAAGCTGTAAATTGTGGTAGATTAAAAAAGTTTATTGTTTTGAGTGAGTTTATGTAAGAAACACTGTTAAAATGTGTTGGATTGGAAAGAAGTTTATTTTTCCAAAAGTGTTTTGTAGTGTAATGGACCATGTTTTTCATTGTATATATTTGTAATACAAGAAATCTGACATGGTTGGAAACTCATCAACTGTCCATTTCAAGGTCCATCTACCTTTCTGGGATTGAAGAGGAATTGGGTGAGTATGTTTTTTGTGGGCGTTCTTGTAGTTGGGGTGTGGATTCATTTGCAGATTGCAGGTGTGTGTTTCTTGTTTCACTATTTAAGTTTGGGTAGTTGTTTGGAGTAATTGTAAGTAGAGCCTTGCATGTATTTGGCTATGTTTAAGTGTGAATAGTCTGGTTAGGTTTTGTATTGCAATGTTACTTTGGAAATTTGTATTTCTAATGCTTTGAGGTTAGGGTTAGTTTTGTGTGGTTTTGGGGGAGGGATTTTTTGAAATGTTGTATTTTATTTGGATGTTTAATGTAAATTAATCTGAAAGTTGTTTCTTTTGTTTTTCTACTTGGGTCATTTTGTTGGTGGTGGGCAGATGTTTGTTTCATTGGGTACCTGTATATGTGCATGGAGTGTGGTGCAGATGAGGGAGGTGGTGTCTGTTTTCCAGGCGTGATGTATTTTTATTTCCTGACTATTGGAATTGATGAAAATGGAGTACATCTTGAAGAGGCCTCATCAGGAGCAGTGTTTGAGTGGATATTTTTCTGTTGCAAGTGTTTCAACTTGAGAGTTTCTACAAGCAAGTCAAGTTTCTGGATGGAGTTGAGGAGCCTGTCTGAAGTAGTGATGGACTTTTAAAAGTTGTGGTATGTTAAGTGAATATGTTCTGTGTATTGTTTGGAGTAAGTGAATGGTCTGTTTTTGGACTGTAAAGAGCTTAATTGTGATGGAAACAAATGGATGGTAGATTGTTTTGTATTGTAAAGGATGTCCACTGCATGTTATGTTGTCAATTTTCATGATGTGGTTTAGTATTGTAATTTGAGCACAATAAAGTTTCTGGGAGTGCTCTTTGAGGATTTGTATGATGACTGAAAAAATTTGGATATGTTTGTTATACAATCTTGTTTTAAGCTGTGTTATATTTTTTGTGATTTGGGAAGGTATCCTTTGTGTGTGTTTTTTTCCAAATGAGCTAGAATGCAAGTTGTTTTAAAGAACAGTGTGTGATTGTTTTTTTAACATGATGTAAATTGTAATGTCTAACACTTTCATAGTTTGAAGAGGCAGGTGGTAAGTACCTATTTTTGTGTGTGGGGGGTTAGGAATAGGTTTTATCTCAGTAGATCTGGCTTGTTAGTTTGTTATGGGTTAACTTTGCTTCTAACCTTAGAACAATATGGCCATGTTCTGTCTTGTTTTGAGTAAGTGGATGGGATCATTTAGCATGTAATGTGGTGTTTTCTATGGTTGTAAGGAATTTGATTATGATGGTGAAAAGGTTTGTCAATCTTCTTGTATGAAGAATAACTAAACTTGTTTTTAAGGTATTTTAAATTGTTTAGGGCTCAATGTTATGTTGCCAATTTTTATGAAGTTTAGTATTGTAATGAGCACAAAGTTTGTGTGCTCTGAAATTTGTAATGATGACTGTTATTCATTCATTGTTTTAAGCTGTACTGTGTGGTTTTGTGAGAATTCATTTTTTCAAATGAGCTAATGCGAGAATTCAGAATTGTAAAGTTTTTTTTAATTTGTAATGCTATGTATTTGAAGTGGTTTAATTTGCACTGTTTGTTATGTTATAAATATCTGTTGTTAGTATTGTAATTAGAGCACAATAAAGTTTTGGGTGTGCTCTTTTAGGATTTATTAATGTTATATTTTGTAATATTTGTACAATGTTCTTTGGACTGTATGTTCAGTCATTTGAGTTTTGTGTTTGCAAAATGAATTGGAGTGTAAGTCATAGTTTGTCACACTTTGAAAATAAGTTTCAGTGGCTGAGGAGGCAGGTGGTGAGTACACAATTTATGGTAGTTTGGCTCAGCTGCAGTGTTAGCATGTCATTGTCAGCCTGGCTTTTTATTTTGGACCCTAGAAAGTTAATTTAGTTAAGTTAAAGTTAAGTTAAGTTAAGTTAAGTTAAGTTAAGTTAAGTTAAGTTAAGTTAAGTTAAGTTAAGTTAAGTTAAGTTAAGTTAAGTTAAGTTAAGTTAAGTTAAGTTAAGTTAAGTTAAGTTAAGTTAAGTTAAGTTAAGTTAAGTTATGTTAAGTTAAGTTAAGTTAAGTTAAGTTAAGTTAAGTTAAGTTAAGTTAAGTTAAGTTAAGTTAAGTAAGTTAAGTTAAGTTAAGTTAAGTTAAGTTAAGTTAAGTTAAGTTAAGTTAAGTTAAGTTAAGTTAAGTTAAGTTAAGTTAAGTTAAGTTAAGTTAAGTTAAGTTAAGTTAAGTTAAGTTAAGTTAAGTTAAGTTAAGTTAAGTTAAGTTAAGTTAAGTTAAGTTAAGTTAAGTTAAGTTAAGTTAAGTTAAGTTAAGTTAAGTTAAGTTAAGTTAAGTTAAGTTAAGTTAAGTTAAGTTAAGTTAAGTTAAGTTAAGTTAAGTTAAGTTATTATAGTTAAGTTAAGTAAGTTAAGTTAAGTTAAGTTAATTAAGTTAAGTTAAGTTAAGTTAAGTTAAGTTAAGTTAAGTTAAGT